>NC_083438.1:13786406-13865151 GCF_020745735.1 Hemiscyllium ocellatum
TGTTCGTGCAGCAGCTCAGGAGCTGCAACATCGAACCCAATATGTCAACAAAACTGTGTAGATAAATCATCACATTTCCAAAATAGAGCATTCTCTGCCATATGGAATACACCATATATATTGACCACAAAAGGATGAAATTTGCAGAGAGCGCAAACATTAAAATAATAGATTTCCTTCGACTGGCCAACTCTGGATCTTTGGGACATTTCCCACTGCCCTGAACCCGGAGTCGTCTCCGTGCTCTGCTGCTCCTGATAATGTGTCTGATCGTGAAAATATTTAGCAGCAGGATCAGAATGAATGGGACCCCAGGGGTCACAAGATGGTGAAGGAACTGAATCATTATCCAGAAATGTGAGTCCTCATTGGTGCTCGATATAAGACAAAATAAAGTAACGCTCAAGAATGTATATCGATCTGTGAACATAAAATACCAGTGAATATTCTTTACACAACTGAGGGCAGTCACTGTTCCCAGCAGCACAGCTGCAGTTTTCTCAGTGCAATATCTACTTTTCAACTTCTGACAGCAAATTGCCACAAATCGATCAAAAGTAAAAGCCACAGTGAACCAGACAGAACAATCAGTGGCTGCATAACTCAGGACTGCATGAATATTACACACACGAATGGAGTACCGCAGGTGATAAAATTCTTCATGAAAAGTCCGTGGAATATGCTGCAGTATCACGTCCAGGATAATAACCAGAAGGTCTGCCACTGCCATGGCCACCAAGTACCGAGAAACACATTTGGAGAGGCCACATCTTCCCCAGATCAGGATCACAACAGCTATCATGTTAACTGTGTTAGGGAAACAAACAGAGACATTAGAATGTGAGCAAAGCCACCGTATTATTGGGACCTGTACAGAGATTTGCAAATGTGCTATTGTATAACAATGATTGTATCAGTTACAATGTATCACATTGTTAATATAGGGACAAGTCTTACCATGCTGTTGACACTGGACTTCAATAAAATAAATAAGAATTATGAAATGCAATGCATGAACTTGCACAGGTGTCAGTCTCCATTCAATCGTTGCTTTCCTGAGATCAGCAGTCATCCAAATGATGCAGTGCCAGGCAGCAAAGCAAGACAGATGGGCTCAGACAGAGCAGCAGGGATGCAGGAGCAAAGCTGGCATTTATTGAAAGGGAAATCTGGAATGTGTGCTGAGCATCGAGAGAGGCAGCACATCGAGACGGGAAAGGAGATCCATGGGACACCAGAATAAGGGCAAGAATGAGAGAAGAACAGGAGAGTTAGTTGTACATTAAGTATTTTGAACAGGTGCATATGTCCTGGACCTCGGACCTTTAGGTGACCATCCTCCAAGGCGGACATAAGGACAGACAGCAGCGAAAAGTGACTGAGCAGAGGGAGGGCCTCAACCGGGACCTTGGTTTCATGTCACATTACAGGTGACCACCATTGCACTATACACACACACAGAGACACTCCTACACACGCACAGGCACTCCCATACACACACATACACACAGACACGCACATAGACACTTTCACGAACTCCTGCAGACACCCACACTCCCACACACATGCATCCTCTCTCAGAGTGAGACTGCTTTACACACACACACACACACTCTCTCAGACACTTACACCCCCCCACCCCAGGTAAACACACACATACTGATACACACACTCCCACACACACACACATGCACTCACAGACTTAGACACTCTACATTCACAGACACAAACATATACACTCTCTCTCTCACTCAACCCCTCAATTGTTACAGTTAATCTGAGAATGCAACGTTAAAAAAATGTTTTATGATTTCCATATGAAAGACGTGAAACTACCATGGTCATTCTAACAGATGAGAGACTTCACAAACAATCAAGGTATTTTTCAATGTATAATTTCAGTTACATTACACAATCAACTTTCGCTTTAAATTCTGTGTCGCAATCGTGTCCTCCACACCCACCTGATGAAGAAGCTAGTGCTTCCAATTAAACCTGCAAGGACGATTATCTAGTGGTTGTGATTTTTAACTTTGTACACTCCAGTCCAACACCGGAATTTCAGAATCATTTTTAACGAAAGGAAAATCTGGAATGTGTGCTGAGCATTCCAGAGAGGCAGCACATCGAGACGGGAAACGAAATCCATGGTGTGACCAGAATAACGGCAAGAATTAGAGAAGAACAAGTGGGTTAGTTGTACATGAAAGATACTGAGCAGGTGCATATTCCACACCTTATTTCAGAGCAGAGGTAGAATCGTGTGATTGTCAACAGCTCCAACCCCAGCAGTGGAAGAGAGAGCCTCGAACATATTTTTAACACGGAGTGAGACATCAAGACAAACATCAGTGGAGAGACAGCACAGAGAATGAGTGACCAAGAGTAACATCAGCAGAAAGATTAAGTGTGATGTGAGTCAAGTGAAACGTCAGTGTGGAAAGTGAATGCACAGTGAGACCAAATGAATGTCAGTAGAGAAAGGGAGTGCACAGTGAGAGGACAACAAGAACGCCAGCAAAGGGATTACGTGTAGAACGAGAGACAACAAGTCACATCAGCACATGGGATTGACAGTGAAATGGCAGCTTCACAGGAACATCAGCAGAGACGGAGAGACAGAAAGGGAAGGAAACAGAAACAGTGTGTGGAGTCAGTGGAAGATTTGGAGGATCATCATTCGAGATCAGAAGTGCAAAATGAGAATCAGGAGATAAATCAGCAGAACAAGTTCGCAGAGTGAAAGATTAAGAGAAACATCAGCAGGAAGAGTGAGTGCAAAATGGGAGACTCGATAAATCAGTAATGGGAATGAACAGATGATGAGGGAACACTTCCATATAGAGAAAGATTTCAAATTGAGAACAAACAAAAAATCAGCAGTGTTAGTGTAGAGTGAGAAACCAAGAGGAATATCAACAGAGGGTTTGAGTGTCGGAGAAGGAAAAATAGCGACCATACGTGTAAAGGGAGAGACCAAGAAGGAACATGAGCAGAGCCAGTCAGTGTTGACTCAGAGTCAAAGAAGAACATCAGCAGAGAGAGTAAGGAACAGTTAGTGACCAAAGATTACATTCACCGAGAGAGGGAGTCAGTAGTGAGGGACAAATGGGAAATGATCACGGTATGAATGATGGCTGAGTGATGGAGAGGAAAGTCAGGAGGGGAATGGAATGTACAGTGAGAGAAACGGAAGCATCACAGTGAGAGTGACTGGAGGATGATAGGTCAAGGGCATCATGAGCAAAGACAGTGACTGCAAAGGACCAGATGAAGAGGAACATTAGCAGAGAGATTGAGTGACGAGTGAATATGGAGTGAGACACCAAGAGGAAAAGGAGCAGAGAAATGGAACTTAGTTTGCGAGGCAGCGTGGAATTTCAGCAGAGAGATTGAGGGAAGAGTGGAAGACAAGGATGAATCATCAGCCGAGTGACTGAGTGCATTCTGAGGGACAAAAGCAACATGAGCAGGGAGTGTCAGTGCACAGTTAGAGACGCAGGAAACCAAAATAAAGAGTTAGTGAGGAATGAGAGAGAAAGAAGAACATTAATAGAGACGTGGAGTAAACAGTGGGAGGAAGAGTGAGCTTGGACAGTAAGTGTACAGTCTTACCAAGAGGAACATCAGCACAGAGACTGAAGTGTTGACCATTGACCCTGAGAAAGAGCAGTTCCAGTGGAGAGGGTGAGTCAGTGGGATAGGGAGAACTCAGCAGGAAAGATGATGTAACAAAGAGATTCTGCTGATCAGAGCCATGGAATCCCAATGACCGATTGAAAACCAATAAAAGGCAAGTCGTGTATGAAGAATGGTGCGAAATGTGACAGAATTTGAAAAGACCAGCAACTCAAGACGAAACATCCATGAGGCACCGAAGCAGAACTGCACTGCAGTGCAATCTACGACATCAGGATCCAGCAGATTCCTAGTTAACCATTCCCATTAAGCCAGGAGATTTCCCTGACTCAATGGAGAATGTGGGAGAGCATGCCAGGAACAGCACCAGGCTTGAGGGGTCATCCTGTCAAGCTCCCAAACAGGACTACTTGCTTCACAAACAGCACAAGCAGCAAGTGATGGACAGAGTTAAGGGATGCCATAACAAATGGACTAGATCTAAGCTTTACTCAGCAGTCCTGCTGTGTCCAGTTGAGAAATGTCAGGGACAAGTTTTTACAAACTCATTGGAAGAAGAGGCTGCATAAGTATCCTTACTCTCAATGATGGAAGAGTCCAACACATCAGGGAAAAAGATAAGACTGAAGCATTTGCAGCAACCTTCAGCCAGATTGGCGGCGGGTAATACATCTCAGCCTCCTCCAGTGGTCACTAACATCACAGGTACCGTCTGCAGCCAATTTGATTCACTCCACGTCATATCAAGAAACTGTGGGAGACACTGGATAGTGTAAAGGCTGTGGGCCCTAACAATGTTCAGAGTCAGAGAGTCACACAGACATACAGCATGGAAATAGACACTCTGGTCCAACCTGCCCATGCTGACCAGTTATCCAAAATTAATCGTGTAACTTCAATCTGACTGAAGACTTGTGTTCCAGAACATGCTCCTCCCCGAGTCAGTCTGTTCCAGTGGATATCTGACGCTGGGATCAAAATTTCCAAGATATACAAAAGACAGGATACAGAATCATTCCTGATGAAGGGCCCGAAACGTCGAATTTCCTATTTCTTGGATGCTGCCTAACCTGCTGTGCTTTAACCAGCAACACATTTTCAGAAAAGACAGGATACATCCAACCCAGCCAAAAAGTGCCCCATCAGTCTCCTCTGCATCATCAAAGTAATGGAAGCTTCTATCAAGCAGCACCTGCTCAGCAATAAGCTGCTCAGTGACGCCCAGTTTGGGTTCCTCCAGGTCCATTAGGTCAGGAACTCATCAGAACCTTGGTTAAAACATGGACAAACAATTCCAGAGACAGGGAGAGACGAACAGCTCATAACATCAAGGACGCATCTGAACGAGCGTAGCATCAAAGGAGCTTGGCTAAACGAGAACCAATGAGTATCATGGGGCACATTCTTTTCTGGTTGGAGTCATGGTAGAGAGTGTGGTGCTGGAAAAGCTCAGTGGGTCAGGCAGCATCCGAGGGGCAGGATATTCAACGTTTCATGCACAAGCCCCACATCAGGCTTATGCCCGAAACATCGATTCTCCCCCTTCTCGGATGCGGCCTGACCTACTGTGCTTTTCCAGCACCACACTCTCGAATCTGATCTCCAGCATCTGCAGTCCTCCCTTTCTCCTGTTTGAAGTCATACCTCACCCTCCACGTAAGGAAGGCAGGTGGTGCACTAGTCTCCTGTGACTATTCCTCTCTGTAACAGGTTTACTGTTTTCGATACTGTTGGGAGGGATAGCCTTTCGGGGGGAGGATAACAGCAACAGCCAGGCCTGGGGCACTTCAACTGGCTCTGCTGTAAACCAGGGGCGGGCAGAGTCCAAGTGAGTGATAGTTGGAGGGGAATTGCTAGTTCGGGGCACAGACAGGCATTTCTCTGGCTGTGTTGGAGACTCCAGGATGGTGTGTTCCCTCCCTGGTGACAGGTTCTCTGAGCGGCTTATGACACCCTTAAAGGGAAGGGTCAGCAGCCAGAGTCATTGTGCACACGGGTAGAAAGAGGGATGGGGTCCTGAGGAGGGAGTGCAGGGAGTTAGGAAAGAGACGGAAAAGCAAGACCTTGAGGGCAGTAATCCTTGAGATTGTACCAGTTACATGCTAGTGAGGCAAGGAATACAAGATATCATAGAGGAATGTGTGGCTAAGGAGCTGGTGCAGGGGGCAGGGTTTCAGGTTCTTTGATCATTGGGACCTCTTCTATGGCAGGGCTGACCTGTACAAGAAGGATAGGTTGTACCTCAACTGGAGGGGAACCAATATCCTCACAGGGAGGTTCCCCAGTTCGACTCAGAAGGGTTTCAACTAGAGTGGCAGGGGGCTAGGAACCAGAACAGCAGGACATGAAATGGAAGGATCGGGGAGAAGGTAGATGGTAGGACCAGGAAATCAGAAAGGAAGGGCAGGCAGAGCGAGGTAAATGAACACGATGGGACTGATGGGCTGAAGTGTGTTTATTTCAACAGAAGGAGCATTATAGGGAAGGCAGATGAGCTTCGAGCCTTGATCAGTATATGGGACTGTGATATAGGGGCCAAGACTGGAGTTGGTAGAGGGAGGGGCAGGACTGTCTGCTCAGCATTCTCGAGTTTTGTTGTCTTAAACAAGTTAGAGAGGGAGGTAGAAGACACAGAGGAATTCCATTTCTGATCAGGGAGAATGTTGTTACTCTGCACTCAGAGAGGACAGAATAGAGGCTCATCCACTGAGGCAGTATGGGTAAAGCTCAGATATCACTCTGATGGGGTTATACTGTAAATCCTTGAACTGCCACTGAGACATTGTGGAACAAATACCTAGGCAGATTATGGAAAAATGCAATAAAAACAGAGCTGTCAGAGTGAGTGACTTTAACTTCCCCAATATTGACTGGTACATCCTTAGATCAAGAAACTCAGATGGGGCAGAATTTGTGAAGTGCATCCAAGAGGATTTGTTGAAATAGTGTGTGGATAGTCCAACGAGAGTAAGGTCCGTACTGCACCTTGTATTGGCAAAGAGACTGGTCAGGTGACGGATGTTTCACTAAGGGAGCATTTTGGAAACAATGATCGATACTCCTGCTGCTTGACATTCAATGATGTTCCAGTAGCTGAATCAACATTGTGGGCTCACCACATAAACACAGTGGCTCCATGAACAGAGCAGATGCTTGGAATACTGCAGTGAGTAATTCACTTCCTGAATCCCCAAAGCCTGTCCAACATCTACAAGGAACTAATCTGGAGTGTGATGGAATACTCCCCACTTGTCTGGATGGGTGCGGCTCCAACAAACCTCAAGAAACTTGACACCATCCAGGAGAAAGGGGCCCACTCGATTGCTCCAAATCCACAGATATCACTGTCTCTGGGTCACATTCCGGGAATTCCCTCCCTCAGTTCATTGTGGTTTAATCTACTGCATGTGACCTGCAGTGGTTTGATAAGACAGCTCAGCACCATCTTTTCAAGGGGAACTCAGGACATCAATAAATGCCGTCCTGTCAGCAATGTCCATGTCCAACAGATGGATAAAAATGAGACTTGGCAGGACATTGTAACAAGGATTGCACTGAGAGGCAGGAGGGCAGACAGATAAGATCAATCTCCGAGCAGGCCCAGAAATAGATTGTGAACTGAAGATTACAAATAGTTGTGCAAACCCGGGTCAGACACTAATATGAAAGTCGAGTCCTGGGGGAAATAGTCAGCACGACTGTAAAATCAGACCAGGAGATGTATGACCAACACTAACATCTCGATGAGACTCTGACCAGGAAAGCAATAACTTTCTGTTTATAAAAATAGGAATTGTTGTAGAAACTGGGCAGGTTTGGCAACATTGATGGAGAAAAAGTGAAGGAAATGTTTTGAATCCAGTGATCCGCTATCAGAACTGGTATTAGTCAGGAAACGATAGATTATATGCTGAAGAGAAGGGCGGGGTAAGGGAAAAGGAAAACATTCAGCAACTAAGGGAGGGGGAATCCCAAAGAGAGGGCAAGAGAATTGGGGATTGATGATTGTAAGCTGGGGTAAATAAAGCTGATAATTTTGACCATACGTGGGTGACAAAGGGGTTTCTGGGCTGAAAGTAGAGCGAGAGCGATGGAAACTGGGAGAATGGAGTTGAGTCCTTACATGAAGCAGAGTGAGAGGATGTATCGTACTAATCACTGTGGGAGTGGTGAGTCTGTAGTGGATATGGGTAGCCAGCCTACTTCCTGTAATGGAAACAGAGATGTTCAGGAAAGTCGGGGAGAATCCGAGATGGAGAAGATGAAGGAGAGAACGGGGGGAATTGACAGATTTTCAATCCCAAATGAGAGAGGGGAGCAGCATTGATGATGACATCAATGTCCTGGCGAAAGAGCTGTGGGGAGGGTCTGGAGTAGTCAGGAACAAAGGATGTTCCACCGAGCCCATAAAGAGACAGGAATAACTAGGGTCCATGCAGGTACCCAAGGCCACAGCTTGGAACTGACCAAAGTGAGAGATGATAAAGGGGACGTTGTTCAAGGCAGAGGAGGGTAGTGGTGGATAGGATTCGTTCGGGCCTCCTTTATAGGGAAAAAAAACATATATCTCTCAGACCACCCTGATACAAGATGTGCATGTTGAGGGATTACAATGCCGTGACAAAGAGGAGGAGAATAATTCCACAAACTGGGAGTTTTGTAACTGACATAAGGTATCAGGGGAATCAAACATGTCAGTGGAATGTGAACTGGACAAGTAGGGAGAAAAAATGGATTCAAGTTTGAAAGAAGTTTAATGTGGCAGGAACAGGCTGAAGCAATGTTTGTGGATCTGGGGGAAGAAGGTAGACGTGGGCGGGATGGGTTTTGGGAGACTGTGAGGTTGGAGGATGTGCAGTGTGTGGGCGAGATCTCCAGATTAGATGATATTAGTGAGTGTCATGGGCACAATATCCTGATGGTCGATGGTGGGGACATGTTCTGGGAGAGGTGTAAGAGGTATTGGAGAGCTGACACTCCGTTTCCACAGTGTACAGGTGAGACTTTCAGACAACAACAGCCCCACCCTTGGAGTAGGCTTGATTACAAAGTCAGGAATGAGCCTGAGAGCACAGAGAGCAGTCAGTTCAGAGGGACCCAGGTCTGAATGGGGCAGGGCAAGGGGTATAGAAATTAAGGTGATCAACACAACAGAAAGAATACTCAAAAAAATCCCAGTTTTGAGCTACACCAAAAGGCCAGATGGAGGAGGCCAAGTGGAGTGAGAGTATTGGAGGCGAGTGAAGGGTTGGAAGGAGAATCTGATTTAAACATTTGGACACAGAGGCAAAAAATATGAAGGAAGAATAGATTAACATCATGTCCTGGTCAAAGGACACTCCACGTCGAGGGGAAGGGTGAGGATGGGAGAGAGGAATAAAACTAAGACATTTTCTCAGTACAAAATGTTTTGCATCCGGGAGAGATATTTGAATGTTCAGTGACCTGTGTTTACGGGCGTTAGTGGTTAGCACTGAGAGAAACAGACCATTCCCACTGTCAGTAGGAATAAAGAGTGGTCATACTGCAGTCACAACTTTGACAGTCTGTCCCAGGGTAAACAAAAGCAAAAAACAGATTAGAGATCGGCAGTGAGTGTGAGGGAAGGTACAAATATATTAAATAAAAGAGCAGAAATGGAGGAAGGTGGTAGGGTGGACACGGAAATAAAAGTGATGTGAACCAGTTAAAAGTGAGGATAAAGGCAGAAAGCAGACAGCAATGAATCATGATTTAATACTCTTAAAAAAAACTGAAGCAATGACAAGAAAGTGGATAAATTAACTGTATTTTCACAGTGAACACTCAGGTACAGAGATTTTGAAAGAACAGACACATCAACAAGGATGGCACCATAAATGGTAAGATCTGTCAATTTGTTCAACATGGTTTACAGAAATCATCGTGAGGCACAGACTTACCAGGGACACCAACAATGCTGAGTATGGGATAGTAAACATAAGCAAAAACCTTAAGTGCGGCCTCGATTCGATAGACTAACTTTATCCAATTCTCATCACTGCAAAGTAGGTAAAGCCAGCCAGAGATACTCCTTCCCATCACTGAATTATTCCAATCCTTTTCTCTCTGATTGTCACTAATTGCTGTCATATTCCACTCTAATGTTCTCCGATACCAATACCATCGCTCCATATCTACAGTTGTGCTGATCTCTGATTGCTGCAGAGGTATTGCTCCTGCTGTCATTCTGTGATCAACAATTGAAGGGAATCCCTTAATAAGCAACTGATGGAGCAGCTCCCAGCTCCCCCAGGGACACAGTTAATTTCAGTGAGTCAGACATGAATTCCAGTCAAAGAACAAACAGTTGGAGTTAACCCCTTTGAATCAAATCGGTTTTGTCCCACAATAGATAAGAACATTGACCTGGTCCATGTTGTGTTTTAATGTAAACGAGCATGGAGGAAATAATTAAAGAGGTGGCAGGATTTTTTTTTATATAAAGGTGTCATTACTTAGGATTAAAGGTTTGCACATTTAAATAAAAGAAATCAAGATTTAAATTGACAATCGATGCTACTTGACATCAATGATGACAACACTTGAAAGACCATAATTCAGGTCAATAATTCTCACTGTTTGAAAATAAGTAAATAAAGAATGAACAAATAAATGAAAATAAATAAACAATTATCAATCACAGAGATAATCAGTAGATAAATAAAGATTAAGCACCATGGATAAGTCAGTGGAAAGCCACGTCATATTTGAAAGATCTGGTTATCTGATGACAAATCTGACGAGGTGGATTTTGGGTAATACACGTTGTCATTTACATACGCCTCTGAAGGAGTGAAATCAAATATTTCAAAGGACTCTAACAGAAAGTAAGTTCATGTCTGTATTGTTAGACTCAAAGTACATGACAGAATCTTTTAGGTCTGAGCAAAGTAATTACAAGAAGCCCCATGCGCTTGTAATAACACAAACTTATTAGCCTCATCCACTTAATATATATTAGAGACATATGCAAACGAATGAGTGAATCTGGAGAATATTCAATGCAGATAAGAACAAAGCTGCTAACACATGTAAGTTTCTGAAGGGGACAAAACAATCATCATGGTGCCTGGCTCTGATGTTACCACAAAGTGTTGGACAGTAATCTGTAACACCATTTCCAGCTGAATTCTAACCTCGGTGTGTGACAGTGAATCCTGCACTGACCGAAAGAAAGCATTTGTTGTCATGGGTCTGATATTAAACCTGTTTGTGTCATTATCACTGCTCAGGAATATGAGGATTGGATCACAGCAAATATATTTGGTCACACAGTTCTCACATTGTTCCAGCTACTGTGGGATGTGTTGTATTTGGACTTACAGAAAGCTTTGCACAATCTTCCACACAAAAAGGTGAAGTTATAAGGTAATAGCCGGACAATGTCGGCAGTAGTATATTGGCATTAACAGACAACTTACTAATGATCAGGAAAGAACAAGGGGGATTGAGAAGATTTTTTTCCGTTCATGCCCAGAGCCCATTGTGATTCCACAGGGATTAGTGCGGTGACCACAACTGTTCATCAATGATTGTTTGATGATAAATTTGGAAGATGGATTTGGAAGAAGGAAGTGACTGTATTATAGTGAAACTTTCAAACAACACACAATAAAGGTCAAAGGGCAGGTTGTGAGAGGCAGAGATAAAATTGATTGGTTAAAGGAAAGAGCATAAAGTTGGCAATGGCATATACCGTGGGAAAGTGAGACATTGTCAATTTCAGACAGAGGAATAAAAGAACAGAATAATTATTCAAATTGGGAAAACAAACCTGCAGAAAGCTGTAACCCAACAGGACTTGGTGTGACATGTACATGGAGCACAGAAAGCTCACACTCAGATACAACAGGGAATCAGGAAGCTCATGGAATGTTGGTCATTCTTTCAAGTGCGTCAAATGTACAAGGTATTGTTCAGATCACATCTCGAATACTGTGAATAGTTTGTGTCTCTTTATTTCAGTAAAGACATGATTTCATTGAAGGCAGCTCAGAGGACCTCTATTAGAATGATCCCTGGCTTGGAGAGACTGAGCCATAGAATTTAACAATATGGAAACAGAGTCGACTGTCGAACTTGTTCATGCTGACCAGATCCCCTCAACTGATGCAGTTCTATTTGTCAGCATTTGCCTCTTATCCCTCTTCAACCCTTTCAATAAATCTCCCCATCCAGGTCCCTTTTAAATGTGGTGGTTGTACCCGCCCTTGCCAGTTGTGGCACACCGCTGGTCAGAGGCTTCCAGTCCGAAAAACAATCCTCAACTCTTTTGACAAAAGGAATACACAGAAAAAAGCAAAGACCCACCTCCTGTTCCACCATTCCCCTCCCCATACAGTCCCCATCAGACACTCTCCGGACAGGGACAGCACTGTGTGAAACACAGAGCAAAGCCCACTCTGCTCTTTCAAAACAACAAACAAAAAATGTGTCTCCCATGACTCCATCCCCAACAACCTCTTTAGGGCAGGGACCACAAGGGGCCAAAACAAAAGCAAAATCTGCTAATTAACCAAAACCCCCAGAAATGCTCACCTCGTCTCGTAATCTGTGAGAGTATGAATGACAGAGAACACCCAACTTCCACTATTTCAAGAAAAAAAAATCAATTAATTCTCTACCTCCAAAAGTGAAAGTTAAACAATAACTGCTTACATCCCTCAGGCTCCTTTCTCTGAAAGGTTAGTTATCTACTTGCAACCCTCCAACAATATACTGTTCCAGAAAACACCCCAGTCAAAATAATAACATCAAATTCATTTTCAAACCGTACAGTGTCTGTAATCTCTAGTGTCTGCCTTCCTTTGGCGGCAGATCTCTCTGGGTCAACTTTGGTCTTTTCTGCAAAGATGTATCATATGAAAAGGTACCTTTGATAGAGAGTGGTTTGCTGGAAGTTACTGTGACGATGGCAGATGGCCACTGTCTCTCTGGCTAACTCTCAACATGCCTGCTTCCTTACTCCCCAAACATTACATCGTCCCATTGGTTCAATGTTGTCAAATCATTAAATTCAACTTCGATTGGGTTTTATTATTTTGGAGCATAATTTAAACTGATTGGTTAAATTCGAACTGTTGTGAAAACATAGCAACCAAAGCTCAGGTATTTGTTTCACAGCCAAATGTTCCATATTCTCAATGATCCAGTACACTCTGAGACTGCTGGTCAGCCACATGACAGGGGTGTGTAAGCTCTCAGTGCAAAATAGCTTTCACTCTCTCTTCAAGGTACAGCACACGGCTTCACCTTCATAACATATCAAACAAATAAATAAACAACCTAATAGACAATTACGTTCTCTCCCGTACCCAATGAACACTCCTGGGACAGGGACAACGATTTAAAATCCAGAGGAATTTGCTCTGCTCATTTCAAGTAAAAATGAAAGTCCCCTCTCACCAATCCCCACCAAGTGTATCTGCAACAGGGATAGCCCGGGGCTAAAATTAAAGCCCTCTTGGCTCTTCCAAATGGCCCAAACCTGGAACAAAGGCCAAATAAGGCAGTCCTCTTCCTGAGGCACCAATCTAAGCACAAACACCACCTCAAGAGGGAAAATGGAAATGTATACGACAGAAACAAGCAACTAAATCCGAATATCATTATCCAGGGTGATTATGTACTCTGGACCCCGTGGCACCGAATGGTCACAAAAGGCTCCCACTGTAACAGTGAGAACCACATGCTCCTTCTCCAGGGACACCTGAGCATAGACGTAACCATGAAAGGGTCAGATAGTCAGGAACAACAAGCCTCCCTTTGGCCTGGTGCATGGACCTGTTCTTGGTCATCATGGCCAGGCCCAGGAACAAAGCCATGTCTGTCCCTCTCTGCACTGGGAGCCCGTAGAGCAGGAGTGTGGCACTGAAGGGCAACCACAATTTTAGCAGCTCGTTCAAAAAACTAAAACGGGGCTTCAGACGAACGTACTTGATGTATAAGTGGAAGACCATTGCTCCAAGCCACAGAATGTGCACTTGGTCAGGCAGCCGGTGAACTTGCCACATTGCTGGTTGCAGGGGACCACCACGTGGAGCACTCACTATCCCAGTTCCCTGATTTAAGAGAAAGGGACACCTTCATAGAGGACCCTCCACTGGGCATCTCCACTGTCAGAGGGCAAACCCTCATACCAAGGTGTGTCTGAGCTGTGGGTGAAGGCACCGCAGTGGATAGTGTGCAGCACCAACCTGTACACATAATGCCTCAGTGTTATTCGAACGACCACCAGGAGGATATCCCCGAGATGATTCAGGTTGTGGGGACCATGTCACAGGGAATGGTCCGCGGTGTGGGGCCAGTGTTGATTTCCAGATAGACGGGGATCAGTTCGTTTGTAAGCCCATTGCCAGGGTCCAAAAAGAAATGCCAAACACTTGCTCCAGCTACAACATGTAGAGGATGCTGGCGCTCGGATTGACAAAAGGAGTCATGTCTTCACACAGAGAGTGGGGAGCCTGTGGGATTCTCTGCCTCAGAAAAGTGGCACGGCCAAAATACTGAAAGTTATTTGAGAAGGAGCTGGATCGATGTTTTAGAGCTTACAGTAAGAAAGTAAGGGAACAGTGGACTGCATTGAATGATGAGACATGGTTTTATTGAATGGGTGAGGTCAACCTGAAGAGCTGAATGGTCTACACCTGCTTCAGTATTGAATATTTCAATGAGATGAAATATTTCATTTGTCACATTCTGCACCCAGCCAAGCCCCTCCGTGAGAGCTTACTGCCACTTAGTTAACATCTGCTGCACAGTTACAGATGGGATTATGACTGGAATAGTGATAGATTGGGAAAGGTGGGGGCGTAGTACAGTAAGACCTGGGTGTCCCTTGCACATCAGTCACTGAAAGTGAGCATTGCATGAGCAGTAGGTGGTGAAGAAGGCAGAAGGGTTGTTGGCCTTCATAGTGAGAGGATTTAAATGCTGGAGTAGGGCTATCTCGCTGTGATTGTACAGGATGAGAGCACAGCGATGATGTGCTCCTCATGTTCAAACGCCGATTTTGTAATGGTGTTGACCTTCCGATAATCCACTCAGAATCGTTGGATCGTGTCAGGTTTGGGAACTAACATGATCGGTGAAATCAATTCTGTCTTGGTTCGATAATATCTTCATTGAGCATGACATGCACTTCATTCAGGACCTGTGTGACTTTGAAAAGTTTAAATCTGTAAGGGTGTTGTTTTATTGGAACAGTATTTGCTACGTCTACCTCATGCACAATAGTATTAGTCCTCCAATCTTATCCCTACATATGCCCTCATATTGCTGCAACAGATCTTTCAACTGGGTTCTTTGCTCCTGAGGCAGGTGCTTCATTAACCTATCACATTCGTGAATGACTTCTGATTTGGAGATGCTGGTGTTGAACTGGGGTGTACAAAGTTTATAATCACACAACACCAGGTTATAGTCCAACAGGTTTAATAGGAAGAACTAGTTTTCAAAACGCTGCCCCTTCATCAGGTGGTTGTGGAGTTGATGGAGCCAATGTTCTCTATCTTATACATTGCAGGCCAGGAAGTCCTGACGAAAGGTACGTTGGTGAAACCGAGCAAAGGCTACAGCAATGGATGAATGAGCACCAGACAACAATCAACAGACAGGAGTGTTCCCTCCCAGTTGGGGAAAACTTCAGCAGCACAGGACATTCGACCTCGGACCTTCGGGTCGCCATCCTCCAAGGCAGACTTCAGGACAGGCAGCAGAGGCTGATGGCTAAGTTCCGTACCCGTAGGGAGGACCACAACTGGGACGTTGGGTTCATGTCACACTATAGGTGACCAGCATTGCACTACACACACACACACACACACACACACACACACATAAACACAGATACTTCTATGCACACATGCACACACTCATGCGAGCACACACACACACTCATACAGACACGCACACTCACGCATGCACCCTCTCACAGATTTAGACCCTTTGCACTCACACACACACGTATACACTCTCTCACATACTCAAAATTCCCCATTCCAGACACAGTTTTACACACACATATACACACACACTCCTACAGACATCCACACTCCCACACTCACACATGCTTCCTCTCACAGACTTACACATTTTACACTCACACACACATATACGCTCTCTCACACCGACACTCTCAACTCCCCACCCAAGACACAAATATACACACACTCCTACAGACACACACACTCCTACAGACACACAAACTCCCATACGCACACATGCACCCTCTCACAGACAAAGACCACTTTACACTCACACACACACGTACACTGTCTCTCACAGACACATACAAACCCCTACCCCAGACACACACACAAAGAAACGCATGCACACATACACATATACGTTTGTGCGGTGAATTTGTACTTGCAGAGTTACACTCTCCTTTGCTTAAAACTGCATGAATCCATGTAAGACTCTGTTACCTCACTTTTTAGATTATAATCAGTCAAAACATCATGGCACAGACAGGGAACACAGAGAGCTAACATCTTCAACATCTCAACATCTTATCTGCGCTGACACCAATTGTTACAGTTAACCTGAGAATGTAACTTCTTAAAAAAGTTTTGTGATTTACTTATAAAAGAAGTAAAACTATCATAGTCATTCTAACAGTTGATAGACTTAAACAATCAAGGTATTTTTCAATATATAATTTCAGTTACATCACACTGTCAACTTTTGCGATAAATTCTGTGTCTTACTCCACAACCACCTGATGAAGGAGCAGCGCTCTGAAAGCTAGTGCTTCCAATTAAACCTATTGGACTATAACCTGGGGTGTTGTGTGTTTTTTACATTTAAGGACTTCCTCTTTCTTTAACATATTTTGAGGCACATCATATTCCATGGTATATGGATTTGATTCCTCTCTGCAGGGCAGGAACTAACACCTGTTTCTCCAGTTCCCTGTGTCTGTTATAATAAGGTTTCATCATATTCACAGGACATACCTGATTCTTTCTTTTTTCTTATTTGGCATCTTTCCCAAATAGTGTACCTGAATGATGCTTTTCTCAATTTGAAAGGGGCCACTAAACTGAGCTTTGAAGGGATCTCCTACCACTGGTAACAATCCTATTATATCACCTGCATGGGAAAACGTCCAACATTTACGGTTTATATCTGCTACCTGCTTCATTCTGTGCTGTGTCCTGTTTAGGTGTAGTTTAACAAAATTACCAACCAGATTTAATCTCTCTCTCACCTCAGATAACTAACAAAAGGAGAGATATCTGATTTCAGTCCTGTCAATTTCTTTTTAATTCTTTTCAAAGAATCTCACTTCATGTCCGAACATTAACTCAAAGGGAATAAACTGTGTCAATTCGTTTGGGGCATCTCTCATGGCAAACAATACAAATGGGATACCTTTATCCCAAACATTCGAGTAATCCTGACAGTGCTCTCTTAACATGGTCTCCAGGCTCCAGGGTCTGATACCACCTTTCCAAAGATCCCTGGGATTCAGGATAGTACACAGTTGATTCACAGGGCTGGATGCTAGAGCTATCCATGAATTCACTAAACAGCCAAGCAGTAAAGTTAGACCCTTGGTCTGACTGAATCTCTCTGGGTAGCCCAGACCGTGTGACGAAAGCTGCTAACTCCTTTTCCACCCTTTTTACCTTCATACTCTGTAATGGAATTGCCTCTGGAACTCTGATGGACACATTCTTTATGGTTAGCAAGTCTTGGTTAGTACTTTTAGTTTTAGGGAGGGGACCAACTCAATCAATTATAACCCGCATGAAAGGTTCTTCAAATGTGGGACTTGGCGACAAAGGAGCTGGGTTTATTACTGCCTGGGGCTTACCTACCATTTCCCATGTATGACATGGAAGTCACATTTTACCACATCCTTTGGCAGTACAAGCCAACAGATTTTTTTTCCCATAGCCTGAGTCTTCTTCTATCTACTTGAATTCCTACTGGTAGTTCAGACACTACCCGTAACAACACTTCCTGTCAGTATGCTCGTATCAACACAATTGGGAATGCTTCAGCCCATTTCTCCTCTGCACTAACCTGCCGTGGTCTCCATTTTCATCTTAAGATTCTATCTTTAAGATAATAATCCTCAGGAATACATCTGATGCCTTTTCTGAGTATGCATTTAGTATATATCACTCTTATTGCCTGGTCATTCTGTTGTACGCCCATTAGCCTTTCAGGACTAAACACTTCTGCCTGACCCTCTGGCTGTTCAGGTGTTTCTGCACCATGACATCAAATAGGGTAACCATTCACTGACCCTCAACTCCGTCATCTTTCTCTTTAGTTTTGCTTTGTGCTGTGACGTCTGACGGTGGAATTTTGTTACTACTCAGTCTGGAATAGTTCCAGGATATTTTTCTTTTAGCTCCTCAGTTCCTGATCTTCCTTTGGCTTCTCCACAACAAGGAGAGCGTTACAAATACCTCACGAGCTCTGCCTGCCAGCTTTATCTGAACCAGGATTATCCACGTGTCCTCTGACCACGCCATCTGCCCAGCCAATTTTTTCGAATGAAGCAAGGAAGGTTTGAAAGTTTTTCTCCGAAAAATGTGCAATGCTTTAACTCCCAATTCCTCCAATTCCCAGGACGACCACATCCATTCCAGAACATTCCAGATAGCCTCCTTCATCGAGGACCACAATTTCCCCTCCCATATGGTAAACAATGCCCTCCAGCACATCTCTACTACGTTCCACACCTCTGCCATTGAACCCCACTCTTCCAATCGCAACAAGTACAGAACGCCCCCTATCCTCACCTTCCACCCCATCACTCTCTGGATACATTTTTATAATTCATTCACGGAATGAGGGTGGGTCTGGCCAGACCAGCATTTATTGCTCATTCCTAATTGCCCAGAGGGCAGTTCAGAGTCAACCACATTTCTGTCAGTCTGGACTCATGCACGAAACAACGGTACCGCCCTGTGGCCAAACATTTCAACTCCCCTTCCCACACCGCCAAGAACATGTCAGTCCTGATACTACTCCAACAACAAATCCCAGCCACTCACTGCCGAGAGAAAGAACACCTCAACTTCCATCTTCAGATCCTCCAACCACACGGGATCAATGTTGATTTCATCAATTTCCTCACCACCCCTCCCACCACTTTATCCCAGATCCAACCCTCCAACTCGGTACCAACCTCTTGAGCTGTCCTATCTGTCCATCTTCCTCCTCACCTATCTACTCCACCCTCTACTCTGATCTATCACCATCACCCCGTAGCTTCATCTACCAATCACATTCCCAGCCGTATTCCCCCAAAACCTAAACCCCCTCCCATTTATCTCTCAGCACCCTGCTCCTGCACCCCCCACCACTTTCCTGATGAAGAGCTTATGCTGAAACATCGACTCTCCTCCTCCTCAGATGCTGTGTGACAGGCTGTGCTTTACCAGCACCACACTTTTTTGACTCTAATGTCCAGCATCTGCCGTCCTCTCTTTCTCCCCAAAATGTTTTCACATATCTGTGTACATCAGTACCTTCTCTCTTCATCTCCATCCTGTTAACCTGATTTTCCTGAATAATTCACAACTGCTGAAGTTAAAATTCTCTCTCCCTTTTTCGTTCTTCTCTCTCTCTTTCTTTTCTCTCTCGTTGCTCAGCTAATAACCTTCTCTCCCTTTCTTTTTCCTCTTTCATGACTCCTATTTCCTGTTTTTTTTATCCTCTAACTCCACTTACCTCAGTTGCAATTTCAGTTTTTCCGACTCTACTGCACTTGTCTCTTTCTCTGATACAACTAAAATCTCGACTACTTCCCTCATGTACTTTAGGGAAGGAAATCTGCCATTCTTACCTGGTCTGGCCTACATGTGACTCCAGAGCCACAGCAATGTGGGTGACTCTCAGCTGCCCTCTGAAATGGCCCAGCAAGGCACTCAGTTGTATCAATCACTAGAAAAAAAACAACAAAGAAATGAAACCGGACAGACCACCTGGCATCGACCTTGGAACAGGAAAAGGCAACAGCAAAAACACAAACAGCCCTGTCGACCATGCGATGTCCTCCTTACCAACATCTGGGGGCTAGAGCTGAAATTGGGAGAGCTGTCTCTCACAGACCAGTCAAACAACAGCCTTACACAGTCATTCTTATGGAATCATAACTGACAGATAACACCCCAGACACCACCATTACCATCCCTGGAAATGTCCTGTCCCACCAGCAGGACAGACCCAGCAGAGGCGATGGCACAGTGGGATACAATTGGGAGTTGCCCTGGGATTCCTTGACATTAACTCCAGACCTAATGAAGTCTCATGTTTTCAGTTTAAACATGGGCCAGGAAACCTCTTCCTTGTTAGCTCTTACCATCCTCTTTCGGCTGATGAGTCAGTATTCCTCTAAGTTACACAATGTTTGCAGGAAGTACTGAGGGTGACAAGGGTGTCAAGTATACTCTGGCTGGGGGATTTCAATGTTCACCACCAAGAGTGGCTCAGAAGCAGCATTACTGATCAAGCTGGTCGGGTCCTAAAGGATATTCCTGCGAAACTGGGACTGCGGCAGGTGCAGAATGAACCAGCAAGTGGGAAGAACGTACTTGAGCTTGTCCTTACTAATCTGCCAGCTGCCCATGTGTACTTCTGGTCACAGAACTCAAGGTTGGTATTTGGCTTCTCTCCTCAGTAGAGGGTGCTACAGAGATAGAGAGGGATGTAGTGGGTGGAGGAGGTTACAGAGATACGGAGGGATGTAGGGGTGGAGGAGGTTACAGAGATACAGAGGGATGTAGGGGTGGAGGAGGTTACAGAGATAGGGAGGGGATGTTGGGGCTGGATGAAGTTACAGAGGCAGGTATGCGTATGGATGGTGGTGTTTTCAGAGATAGGGAGTGGTGTAGGTGCTGGAGGAGTTTACAGAGATATGGAGGGATGCAGCGGCTGAAGAAGTTTATATCGTTAGGGAGGAGTGTAGGGACTGGACGACGTTACAGAGGTAGGGAGGGGGTGTAGGGGCTGGAGGAGGTGACAGAGACAGGGAGGGGTGTAGGGGCTGGAGCAGGAAAGGCTTTAACATTGGAAGCACAATCCTCCATAAATGAAATGCATCCAGAATAAAAGGAATCTGCCTGAATGGTCCTTCCTTCTTTCTCCTGTGTCACTCAGATAAATGTCTAGCTCTGTTTTTATTCAGCTGTCGAGTACACAGTTTGGTGTTTGTGGGTGTGGGAGGTGGGTCGGCAATCCGTCCTTCAATGTTGGAACATTCTCAATGGAAACATCCGATACCTGCAGCCAGTCGGAGCTCTGCAACAGCTCCGCAATTACAGGGAGGTCACCAACATACACACTCAAAGCTGCAACTTTATGTTCATGTTAAAATCTAAGAAAGGATCAACAGCAAAAACGAAGAGTATTCTTTCCACCTGCTTCATGCTGGTGTTTTCCTGCTCCACATGGCACCCCCTCCAGCCTCTCTTCATCTCACCCCATCTCGAGAGACTTCAATTCCTCCCTGCTTCATACATTTATCTAGCTCCCTGCTTATAGCAACATGATTCATCTTGACCACTTCCTATGTTGATGAGCTCCACATTTCCCTCACTCTCTGGTGAAGTGCGGTTGTCTTGAATTCTCGCTTGCCCTTATTAGTGACTCTCTGATATTGATGGCCCTTCGGTTTGGTGTCTCCACATCTATCATTTCGGCAACTTTCCTTTTTCTTTGAGGAAATGTATCCCACACAGCCTGAGAGAAAGATGCCCCAGATTACTACAATCTATCCAATAATTTGTATGACAATCTAGTAAATCTCAAGTTCACAATCTCCGGTATCTCTCCATCCGTTTTATGTTTGAGTGCACAACCCTTCGATTGTGTATTTTCCAATATCTATAAATATCAGAACTGTGCACAGTGATCTAAATTTAGTCAGTCCAAGAGAAATGGAGATTAGCAATGATGCAGAGTCAGGTTTGGACTAACAAAGTTGTATGGACGCCAGAACTGTGCTCAATGATCCAATTGTAGTCTGAAAAGGGGGTATAAAGACTAAAAGTGTGCAATGTGCTCCAATGACCACCATCTGCCGCAAGTTGAGCAGATCCTGGTGGAGGCTGCATGGGATTGTTCAACCCCGACATTTCTCGTTATGTGGAAACACAGCCAACATCATCAAACACTCCCTTCCCCACCCCCGTGTATACAATCTTCCAATCTCTTCCGTCGGGTAGGAGATATAAAAGCTAAAACACACGTAACCAACAAGTTCAAGTACAGCTTCTTCCCAGTTGGTATTACATTGCTGAACGGACCTCCCTAGCTTATATCTGTACTTAAATGATAACATGAATCAAATCAAATCAAATCCTGCCTTAACCCTGTGAACCTTGATTCCCTTACCAATTGGAGGACTAGCCATCTCGGTGTTAAATACACACGATGCCTTGTGCTCTCCAGCCTTTTGCAGCAATGTGTGCCACAGAATCACCACCACATGACTGAAGAAATTCCTCCTCAACTCCGTTCAAAACGGTCGTCCCTTCACTCTGAGGCTGTGTCCACAGAGTCTTGTCTCTGAGACTCATCGAAACATTTTCCCCATCTTCACTCTGTACAGGTCTCTCAGTTACATCTTCCTCATCTTCACTCTGTACAGGTCTCTCAGTTACATCTTCTTCACTTTCACTCTGTACAGGTCTCTCAGTAACGTCTTCCTCATCTTCACTCTGTACAGGTCTCTCAGTAACATCTTCTTCTTCTTCACTCTGTACAGGTCTCTCAGTAGCATCTTCTTCATTTTCACTCTGTACAGGTCTCTCAGTAACATCTTCATCTTCACTCTGTACAGGTCTCTCAGTAACATCTTCTTCATCTTCACTCTGTACAGGTCTCTCAGTATTCTCACTGTTTCAGTCAGACTGTCTCTCATTATTCTAAACTCTATAGAAATAGACTCAGTATCCCTAAACTCTCCTCATACACACCAATATCTTCATCCTCAGAATCTTTCCTGTAAACCCCACTCTGCACACTCTCCAAGTCCAGCACACCCTTCCTTAGATGCTGAGGACTACTTAGAGAGTAATGCAGATGGCACTAAATTGAGTGGAACGGCAAACTGTGCAGTGGATGTGGTGGATGTTCAGAGAGATTTAAATCGGTTCAGTGAGTGGGCGAGAGACTGGTAGATAAAGTACAATTTTGGTAATTGTGAGATTATCCACTTTGGAAGTAAAAATGATAGGTCAGATTATGTTTAAAACTGGAGGATACTGTGAGATGGTGAGCAGCTGGTGAAGGGAGAGGGATGGCTGATCACCGCCACCATGAGGATGGCACCGTTTTATATCAGGCCGGAGCCGCTCCAGACCAGGAGGATCGCCGGTGACTGAGCAAAGGAAGAGAACTCGGACAGGTGTAGAGTGACAGGGTTTGGGAATCTCTTCCTCAAACGGTCGGCCATTCTAATTTAATTATTACATTTACATCTGAGATAGTATATTTTTTAATTAAGCCAAGGACTATCAAGGGGTATGGAATCAAGGTTGGCAAATGAGGAGGCACCACAAATAAATGACCATCTTAACAGGAGGCTGAACAGGCTCAAGGGACAGAATGGCCTCTTTGTATTCCTATGAAACCTGATTATAAATTTGCCAGAACTCTTCAGTAAATTCGAATGGTGATGAATTAATAAGGATAGATAATCTATTCCAAGGCAGAAAAAGTTGTCCCTAAGGTCTCTTTTATATCGTTCCCCTCTCACTCTAAAGTTATGCTCTCTCGTTCTGGACTCCCTCAACCCAGGGTAAAGACCTTGTCTATTTACCTGATCCATGCTCCTCATGATTTTATAAGCCTCTGTAAGGTCATGCCTTCGTCTCTGATGCTCCAGGAGTAACAGGCCCAGCCTGTTCAACCTCTCTCGAAACCTCAAATCTTCCAACCCTGGCAACATCCTTGTAAATCTTTTCTGAACCCTTTCAAGTTTCACACAACTTCCTTCCAATAGGAAGGAGGCCAGAATTGCACACAACATTCCAAAAGTGGCCTAACCAACGTCCTGTACAGCCACAACCTGACCTTCTCAACTCCTGTACTCAATACTCTGACCAATCATGGAAAGCACACTGAATAAGTCCTTCACTATCCTATCGACCTGTGACTCTACTTTCAAGGAGCTATGAACCTGCACTCCAAGGTCTCTTTGTTCAGCGACACTCCCTGGGACCTTACCATGAAGTATACACTTTCTGCTCAGATTTACTTTCCCAAAATGCAGCACCTCACATTTATCTAAATTAAACTCCATCTGCCACTTCTCAGCCCATTGGCCCATCTGATCAAGATCCTGTTGTAATCTGAGATAACCTTCTTCACTCTCCGTTACACCTCCAATTTTGGTGTCATCTGCAAAATTACTAACTATACCTCTAATGCTCACATCCAAATCACTTATACAAATGACGAAAAGTTATAGACCCAGCCTGGTCCTTGTGGCAGTCCACTGGTCACAGGTCTCCAGTCTGAAAAACAACCCTCCACCACCATCCTCTGTCTTCTACCTTTGACCCAGTTCTGTATCCAAATGGCTAGTCCTCCCTCTATTCCATGAGATTAAACCTTTCTATGAGGAACCTTGTCGAACACCTTACTGAAGTCCACATAGATCATGTCCACTGCTCTGCCCTCATCAATCCACTTTGTTACTTCTTCAAAAAACTCAATTAAGAGACATGATTTCCCACGCATAAAGCTATGTTGACTGTACTTAATCAGCCCTTTCCTTTCCAAATACATGTGTATCCTGTCCCTCAGGATGCCCTCCAACAAAATGACCATCAGACATCAGCCACCCCACTCTACAGTTCCCTGGTTTGTCCTTACCACCTTTCTTAAATAGTAACACCATGTTAGCCAAACCCCAGTCTATCGACACCTTACCTGTGACTACCGATGATACATATATCTCAGGAAGAAGTCCAGCAATCACTTCCTTGCCTCTGCACAGAGTCGGAGGGTGTGCCTAATCACGTCCTGGGGATTTATCCACTTTTATGTGTAATCACAGTGTGATAAAGCTGCAACATGAAATCTTCACTCTTCTATTCAATTCCCCGACTAATAAAGAGAAGCATATATTATGCCTTCTCCACCATCTTTTATGCGTGTGTGGCCACTTTGAGGGAATTATGGACATGACTCCCAAGAACCCTCTGTCCATCAATGAAGTTCAGGGTCCTGCCATTAACTGGATATTTTACCTTAACATTTGATCTCCCAAAGTGCAGTACCTCGCACTTATCTGGGTTACCTGATTAAACTCCATGTGCCATTTCTCACCCACATCTGCAACTGATTTATATCATGCCGTATCCTGTGAAAACCTTCTACACTATCCACAGCTCCACTGATCTTTGTTGTTTGTAAATTTTCTAAAAGACCCACCCAATTTTCATCCAAGTTACCTGTATATATCATCATCAGCAGAGGTCCCAGTACGGAACCCTGTGGAACAACACTAGTCACACCTTTCCTCCACTACCCTCTGCCTTCAATGAGCAAACTGATTCTGAATCCATGTGGCCAAGTTACCAGGGATCCCAGGCATCTTAATCTTCTGCATGTGCCTTCTGTGAGGTAGCTTGTTGAAAGCCTTTCCATGTAGACAACATCCACTGCTCTACCCTCATCGATCACCTTTGTCCATTCTCTTATAAATTAACTAAGTTTGTAAGACATGACCTGCCCTGCACAAAGGCATGCAGACTGGCCATGCTTTCCCAAATGGCATCAATCCTTCCCATATGATTTCAAATTGGAGTGGGACGCTTTGAGCAGCTTGTGAGGCCTTGGGTTTTCTTTAATTGAGACCAACAGAAGCAGCCTGAATGGTTGGGGTCAGGCTCCGACAGAACCGAGATTTTTAATTTTCCTTTTCGTGCAGTCGCTGGGGTCTTGAAGCTGGGTTTGGAAGCTGCAGTACATCTCTCCGTGCTCCTCTCTCTCTCTGAGTTTTCTCTTGGTGTTTTATCTCCTGGGTTGGAGATTGTCATGTAAGACAATTGGTTTTTTGAATTTACTTCTTTTCAGCATGTGTTTATGGGAACTTATGATATTGGAAGAATTAATTATTGTAGTTAATGTGTCTGTTGTTAAGCATTTTGATAGAGTTACAATTAAGCCAATGATTTTCTTGTTATTTTGTCTATATTTTAGTTTTTTTGTAAAGATGAATTGTGTTTTGCAGAACATGGAGTTGTTTGAAAATCGAAATGCGACTGGAATACAACACTATCCTCCAAGATGGCGACTTGCGTACACTGCCGTCCTGGAAATCACACAGTCCCTGCCTCTGATTGCTGGAGAAGCTTTGCCACCATTGCTGCTTCCGCTGGCCCCAAACTACTGGGAGGGCGGTCTTGGGTGCCACAACTTAGATGTTACATCATCGGGCATACAGAAGGAAGAAAGAGAATGAAAGAAAGCAGATGGGATTGGATGGGCCCTGGGCACAAGCAAACCCCCACACAGCCCTGCAGTCCTGTTACCATCTTGTCAATTTGTGCACCAATTGGACATTTGAATCATGAGCCATAGAAATCGGCATGTGAGGGACCCTAACATCTCACTGTTGAAGAGGGTTATATTGTTTTTGTCATTGAGTGGGAATGACGGATGGTGGATTCTCCTTTTCATGCATTTTCGGTCTATGGGATCGCAGATTTTTTGTGTTGATAGAGAAGAGCACTGGAAGTCAGTCCACCTGTTTCCCATGCTCCTGATGTACTGGCCCCTTTAACTGCCTCATATTCATTCCCAGGATGAGGGCATCGCTGCCCAGGCAGCATTTATTGTCCATCCCAAAATGGCCAGAGGGCAGTTAAGTGTCACCCACGTTGCTGTGTGTCTGGAGTCACATGTAGGACAGACCAGATAAGGATGGCAATTTCCTTCCTAAAGGACACAACTGAACCAGACGGGGTTTTCCGACAATTGACAATATTAAAATATCATCATTAGATTCGTAATTGCAGATTTTTATTGAACTCAAATTCCAGTCCATTGCCTGGGTTTCTGGATTAACAGCCCAGTGATATTACCACTCGGCCAGCAACTCCCCTCATCAGGTCCTGCTTTACACTCACTCTGTGATTGCCCTCATTTGTGGGCCCGTACCTTTCCCATCTGGTCGGGTCTGGTCCTAATGTTCACTGCTGTCTGGAGCATGTTTTGTCTTCGGCCATGGTTTAAGGTTTCACCTTCAGGAGTAAACTCTGATGATCCATGCTTCAGGAGCAAGGCTGAAACTGCATTTGCAGCACAGGCAGCAGCAGGCCAGATATTTACTGATTCAGTGGATGTCTCCCTGACAGCACCTAACAGCATGACTATTTGAGAATACTGGGAAGATTGTCTGCTGTAGTGTCTTTTAATAACTCTTCCTGTTAATAATACAGCATCGCAGTTATACCACACTCCCTGCAAGTGGGGGAAAAATACACTCATCTGTTGCATCCTGAGATGTGTCTGCCACCACAAGATATGAATGAAAGTTAACAATAGGAACAAGAAGTATATTAGGGTCCTCGAATCAACCACTAAAATGTTGCTTTCAGTGTGACATCAATGTCTGGGCACAATCGTTCTGAACCGCATTTGCTGAGCCACTGGGGTGAAAGCAGTGAGTCTTTAATCGAGTCAGTAGCATGTGTGGTGAGGACAGGATTACTTGCTGCAAACCTGCAGTGTGTGCAAAATGATGGATCCCCCAAAAGCAGGTGCCCTTCATGGACAGACAGGTGCTCACTTCTCCTTGTTGGACTGCACCGACTGCACAATTGGCTACACAGTTCCGGCTTGTCCCTGATAAACGACAGAGTTTGGACTTGGCTCTGTCTTGCAGTCAGAATAATTTCTACATGATGGACATAATCCAGCTGACTCCTACTTTGTACGTTGTTCCCACTTCAGTGCAGCATTCCATCCATTCTGGCTGAAACCTGTAACCTTTTAAACATTCTTTCAGTGATCCTACCAACTTAGTTAAAGCTGGAATAAAGTTACGCTGATTACAGCCTGAGTGGAGAACTGAGCAAAGAAGAGGGGGCAAAGTGTGAATTATTTCAACGTTCTGAACGCAATTGTCGTACAACTAGATAAATCAAGCTTATCAGAAAATTAGCCAAACTCAGCACCAGCCGGCAGGTATTGGTGACAGAGAACAGTGGAAACTCACACAGGTTCAAGTGGAACCAGTTATAACTGGCCTGAAGATTGTGTGTTGGAAAATATTAGACCAGACTTTCTGACAACGTGACATCCTCTTTGTGCCCGAGGATGTGCAATTTACATCAGCCCCGGCACGGCAACAGGGAAGGGCGTTGGCAAGGCTCTATTGGAAACTTGGAACCTCATTCATGGCCTCATTGGCCAAGGACTACAGAACATTGTGAAAGGTCCAGGATGAGGGGAATCAAGATGCCCATCACCTCAGTGAAGGCTGACATCAGGCCTCCTGGGAGAAGATCATGAAGCAACCCAATCAGGTCCAGGAGAAGATCTGCCCTGACAGGCAGACCCACATTCGTGGAAGGGAATCAGCCCTCGGTCGGAGAGGAAGGAGATTCCAACAGCCCAGCTCAAACATGTGCATCATTGCAGCTAATATCCTTTCTCAGATGGATAGAGCTATGCAGAGAGTAAATATTGTGGCAAATTGGAAATTATTCACAGAAGAGTGTTAACTTTGTGAATAAAATCGAGTTGAAATGCAAATCAAATTCTGTCTGCATCACTGACAACACCTTCGGGTAACGTTTTTGTTTTAATACACAGACTGATTGAAGTGTCTGAAGCACAGACAGCATTTGAGACTGGCCTGAACCAGGATTGGTAGATGTACTGTTAACAATGTCACATGTTTCACTGCAGTTCCCGTTGACAGGAATACATTACCCAGTTAGTGTCATGGAATATACTCTGATAGGACTCAAGTATAACAGAATACCTACAGTGTGGAAACAGGCCGTTCGGCCCAACAAGTCCACACCAACCCTCCAAAGAGTAATTCACTGAGACCCATTCACGAACATGCACATGTTTGGACTCTGGGAGGAAACCCGAGCACATGGAGGAAAGCCACACAGACACGGGGAGAATATACAAACTTCACACAGTCACCTGAGGCTGGAATTGAACCCATGTCATGATGGTATGAGACAGCAGTGTTACCCACTGAATCACTTCCGTGCTGCCTATGGAAGAGAGCTGGCATATCATTGAAAGCCTGTTGAAAAGAATTTTTGGTATAATTCTGGTTCCCAAATGGGCAAAAAGAAAAAAATATTTTATTTTACATTTTATCTGAAACCCTACAGGAAAATTTCATCATGTCAAGGATGGAAAAGCATTTTGAAACAACCTATACATTTGGCAATGGAGTACGGGCTTCCCAAACAATGGGAAGGCTGGTTTCTCAAAGTATAGTGAATAATTCAATGTTGAAGGAACATCTGATATTTTTACTGGCTTCCAAAACAAATTGCTGACAATGCTCTTCCAGGAAGGATTGAATTCCAGCTTTAATGTAGGGTGGCTCCCCCCATGAGGTTGGGGATTGAATTACAGCTTTAATGTAGGGTGTCTCCCCCGCTGTGCTTGGGGTTTGCCTAACAAAACAATGAAGAGACAAATAAAGCTGCCGATGCCGGAATCCACAATAGACAGGCAGGAGGCTGCAAGGACATAGCAAGCCAGGCAGCATCAGGAGATGGAGAAGGCAACGTTTCGTTTGGAATCCTTCTCCAGGAGTGAAGAATAAAGACATCCAATTCCAGTTTGCTCTCTTTCCATTTTTCTCTCATCATACTTACTGGGACAAATGGGGGAAGGTGTCTCTGACTGAGCTGTCCTGCTGTCTTACTATCACACCTGGGAGATACATACACCAAAGCTTTTTCATGCAGAGAACAGAATGAATTTGGGAAACTAATCCAACATTCTACAATCCCTGAATGAACTGCAGACAATCCCATTGGGTGATCAAAGAGAGTTCAGCGTTGGAACATACAATATTGAACGGTAAAGCACAGAAAAGGTCCTTCACGGTTTGATATTGTGCTGACATTTTATTCTCCTCTCAGGTCAAACTAACCCCCATCCCCTTCATTTACAATCATCCATATCACCATCCAAGAGTCGTGGAAATGTCCCAAATGTACCTGACTCTACTATCACTGTTAGCAGGGCATTCTACACCACTCTCTGTGTAAAGATCTTGCCTCTGACATCTCCCCGAAACACAATCCACTGCTAATGATAGGCAACACACCATATGCCTTCATAACACACCTGCTAACTTGGGTTGGCTGTGGATCCCGTGATCCCTCTGTTCCTCCACCCTTCCAAGAATTCTGCCTTTAACCATAAAATCTACATTCAAATTCGAGGATATGGGACTTTACAAATGAGGCCTTTCAACTAGATTTCAGAAGACTTTTCTGCATTTACTAAAGTTTAAATTGTTTAAATCCTTTATCCAATAATTAATCACTGTCTGCTGTTGGAAAGTGTTCAGTGTTTGGGGTATGTATGATTTAGAGAGTGGATCTAATATCTATTACCATTATCTATTATTCCCATTCACCCTCACCGACCCCAGTAATAAAACTACAGGAACCAATTGCCTAACCCCACAAAGAGCATAATCACAGCAACACTCACTTATGGCCAGCCTGCTGGGGTGAAATCCTCTGGTAGGGTGTCAGATGTCCTTCCAGCAGTGGGGAATTGATTCCTGATATCCTGGCTCTACCTCATTGCTGGTGAACTTTTCTGGGAGTTGGTTTAATTAACACAGGGGTTAACCTCCATGTTGTAACAGTTTAGAGGATCGTCATCTTTGATTGAGAGAGATTTTGAGAAGTTGAGACAGATCCAGTCTGAGAATTGGACAGATTTGGGTAGGTTTAAATAGACCCAGTATGAGATTTGGCCAGATATGGAGAGGTTTAACGAGATCCAATCTGAGATTTGGACAGGTGTGGGTAAGCTTAGACAGATTTGGACTGAGATTTGAAGAGATTTGGGGTGTGAAATGTCCCAGCAGATTTATACATATATCGAATAGTGTGCAAGATCATTAAATAACTTGTATGAGCAAATTTGTTAAATTTTGCTTTCCTGGGTGTGGTCAATGTGAAATTAAATTCGGTAAATCCCTCTTTAGATTGTTAAAGTGGTTCTGGGGTTTGAAGATGCTTCCCAAACTCTCCAAGGAAGTTTAGAAATACAGTGGAAGGATATACTTTTCGAATGAGCCAACAGGGTAGAATTGGGTTCAACCAGGGACCAAAGGAAAGGTGAAAATGTAGCGATTGGTCAAGCCCTTAGGTGTATCAGAGACACAGACAGGTGCAGGAGAGACAGAGAAACATACGCTGCACATGAGGGAACTGGAGATAGAAGATAAAGAAAGGGAGAGAATGTGCTTAGCTGAGCAGAGAGAGCGAGAGGAGAGAGAGAGGCTGTGAACTTCAGAAGTTGAGAATTAGTGTGGAAGGTCAAGTTCACAGGATGGAAATAAAGAGAGAAAGTCGTGATGTATACACGTTTTTTTTTAAATTGCCATGTTTTGATGAGAAAGATGATGAAGCCTTGTTTATTTCATTTGAAAAATTGTCTGGGAAGATGGAGTGGCCAGAGAGCTTGTGGGTAATGCTAGATCAGACTGAGCTGGGAGGGGGGGGGCAGAGCTAGTGAAGTGTGTGCAGCGCTGTCAGATGGGGGGCCAAGAGATGATACAGATGTCACACAGACTATTCTGAGAGCTTCTGAATTGGGACCAAAGCATTTCAACGGCTGTTCAGAAACATAACGAAGGAACCGGGTCAGACTTAGGTTCAGTTCAAAAGAATTAAACACAGTAATTCTAATGGATGGGTGTGTGCCCGAAAAGCAGATAAGATATATCAGGCTCTGAGAGATTATTCTGCTGGAGGGGTTTGTAAACTCACTTGGAGAGATGATCAGAATTCATGTGGATGGACAGAAAGTTCACGAAATGTGAAGAGCAGCAGAGATGGCAGATGAATGTGTATCGGTGCATTTGGCAAAATTAGTCTTCCAAAAGGAATTTCTTCCCTTGAAGGATAAAAATTGGAAGAATGGGAGATCTTTCACTGAAAAAAACCGGAGTAAATCACACTGGGAATAGTTTCCCTCGGGTGAAAAAAGAAGCCAAAGCAGGTGGAAAAGAGTTGAAAGGCTTCGGGTGTTTGACTCTAATAGAGTGGGACACATGCAGTTACAGTGTTGATAGTTTAAGAAGGGCCCTGGGAAAAGGTGTTTTCACTGCCAGAAGGTGGGACACATAAGATCACAGTGCTGGGGGTTGTGGGAAAAGATGTGGTAAAAGAGGCTAAACCAATGGGATTAATGAAAGTAATAAAGGAAACCTCAGGAAAGGCCGAGGAGCTGCAGGACAGTGCACAGCCCAGGCAGGGGCTGGGTATTGAGTTAGTGCCCGATCTCTATAAAGACTTCACCTTTGTGGGTAAAGTTTAGTCAGAAAGAAATGGGGGAGAAGGGAAAGAAGTTAAAATTTTGAGTGATATGGGAGGTAATCAGTCTCTAATAGTAAGAGAGGAAAGTATTTGCACCCTTTTGGACAGGTTACCCGAGAGTGATAATTTGGGGAATAGATGGACAGAAACGTAGCGTTCCTCTGTCTAAGATCAGGTTGGAGAGTCAAATCAGCACTGGGGAAATAGCGCCCCTTGTGGTGGAGAAGCCAAAGGAAAATCCAGAGAACTGAGGAGTGAAAGAAAAATGACTTGGAGTTTTTCAAGATGTGTAAGTAACAGATGTAAGTGTCATAAGTTACAGCCAAAAGAAAAAACTAAAGAGAAAGACGAACGAGTTGAGGTTCAGTTAGCTGACACTCTGTTTGATATAATGGCGCAGAAAAAACCTGAACAGGTGGAGTGTTAGGCAGAGGTGCTTAGTCATTGAGGCATATAGATATAAGCATGGAAACAGTCCTTTCGGTCCAACTCTTCCATGCCGACCAGATATCTCAACCCAATCTAGCCCCACATGCCAGCATCAGGCCCATATCCCACCAAACCCTACCTCTTCATATACCCGTCCAAATGCATCATAAACGTTGCAATTGTACCAGCCTCCACCACTTCCTCTGGCAACTCATTCCATATATGTATCACCCTCTCTGCTAAAAAGTTGTCCCACAGATCTCTTTTGTATCGTTCCTCTCTCACCCTAAACCTATGCTGTCTAGTTCTGGACTCCACGATCCCAGGGAAAACGCTTTGCTTATTTATCCTCTCCACACCCCTCATAATTTTGAAAACCTCTATAACATCACCTCTCATCCTCCCACGCTCCAGGGGAAAGAGCCCCAGCCTGTTCAGCCTCTCCTTTTTACTGAAATCCTCCGACTCTGGAAACATCCTTGTAAATCTTTTCTGAACGCTTTCAAGTTTCACAACATCTTTTCGAGAGGAAGGAGACCAGAACTGCACACAATATTCCAACAGTGGCCTAACCAATGTCCTGTACAACCGCAAAATGACATCCCTACTCCTGTACTCAATACTCTGGCCAAACACCTTCTTCACTATCCTATCTACCTGCGACTCCACTTTCAAGGAGCTATGAACCTGCACTCCAAGATCTCTTTGTACAGCAACACTCCCTTGGACCTTACCATTAAGTGTATAAGTTCTGCTAAGATTTGCTTTCCCAAAATACAGCACCTCGCATTTATCTAAATTAAACTTCATCTGCCACTTCTCAGCCTATTGGCACAACTGGTCAAGATCCTGTTGTAATCTGAGGTAACCCTCTTCGCTGTTCACTACACCTCCAATTTTGGTGTCACCTGCAAACGTACTAACTGTACCTCTTACGTTCTCATCCAAATCATTTATATAAATGACAAAAGGTAGAGGGCACAGCACCGACCACCACCACCATCTGTCTTCTACCTTTGAGCCAGTTCTGTATCCAAATGGCTTAGATTAGATTACTTACAGTGTGGAAACAGGCCCTTCAGCCCAACAAGTCCACACCGACCCGCCAAAGCGCACCCACCCAGAACCATTCCCCTACGTTTACCCCTACAGCTAATACTATGGGCAATTTAGCATGGCCAATTCACCTAACCAGCACATTTTTGGATTGTGGGAGGAAACCGGAGCACCCGGAGGAAACCCACACAGACACGGGGAGAATGTGCAAACTCCACACAGACAGTTGCCTGAGGCGGGAACTGAACCCAGGTCTCTGGTGCTGTGAGGCAGCAGTGCTAACCATTGTGCCACCGTGCTGGCTTGTTCTCCTTGCATTCTGTGAGATCTAACCTTGCTAATTAGTCTGCCATGGGAACCTTGCCGAATGCCTTACTGAATTCCATGTAGATCAAATCTACCGCTCTTTCCTTAAAAATCCTCTTTGTTGCTTCCTTAAAAAACTCAGTCAAGTTTGTGAGACATGATTTCCCACGCACAAAGCCGTGTTGACTATCCATATTCAGTCCTTGCCTTACCAAAGACATGTACCTCCTGACCCTCAGGATTCCCTCCAGCAACTTACCCACCACCGACATCATGCTCACTGGTCTATAGGACCCTGGCTTGTCCTTAACCACCCTCATTAAAAAGTGGCACCATGTTTGCCAACCTCCTGTCTTCCGGCACCTCACCTCTGACTATCGATGATAAAAATATCTCGGCAAGAGGCCCAGCAGTCATTTCTCTAACTTCGCACAGAGTTCTATGGTGCACCTGATCAGGTCCTGTGGATTTATCCACCTTTACCCGTTTCAAGACATCCAGCACTTCCTGTAATTTGGAAATTTTTCAAGATGTCGCCTCGTCCTGAAAGGCTAACAGAAAGATGAAACCAGATAACCAGATAAGACATAGAAGCATACTCAGAAAAGGAACAGACATAAGTGTCATAAGTTACAGCCAGAAGAAAAAAACTAAAGAGAAAGACAAAGGAGTTGAGGTTCACTTCGCTGACCCTCTGTTTGATGTAATGGTACAGGGACAACCTGAACAGGTGAAGGGTCAGGCAGAGAAGCTTAGTCCTGAAAGGCTAACAGAAAGATGAGACAATAAATGACGCACACACACATCTATCTATATGGATACATACATAGAAAAGGTATCAGCCTATATTGTCAACAGTTATTACCAAAAGGATCGAATCCTGAGACTAAAATGGAGTCACCAGCATGTGAGTGCAGAGGAGAGATGTGCAGAAGTGCACCGGATTGTGTTGCTGGGAGCATCCAGACAGGAATTATCACGGGAAGCACATTCGTTACAAATAGGAAGTCACCGAGGGATGAGGAGGACTCAGGTTCAGATACAAAAACACTTCTTTTGGCCTGGTCTGCATAAACATGTATTTACATTTTGCCGTACATGTCACACATGGGAGGGAAGGGACAGACAGTAATAAAACCAGCACCTTTGTTGGGAATTCCTACATTTGAAGTATCTTTCATACAGGCTATGACAGATTATGTTGGTCCCCTCCGTCAAAACAAACCTAAAGTATAAAGCAGTACTTTCTCAACATAATAGATGTGTCTACTTCAGTTCCAGTGACAATTCCATTCCGGAGTGTTCCGGCAAAAAGGGTGGGGGAAGGGATGGCCGATTTCTTGAAGCGGTATGGGGTACCCAGAGAGATATAACCTGACCCAGGGTTTCAGGAAGTCATGGAGAGGTTAGGCTGAATCCCAGGGAGCCTTGGAAAAGTGGTCTCAGACCCTGAAGACCATGTTAACAGTGTGCTGTCAGATCCCATTTATATTGTTTACCATTCGACATGCCCCAAACAAACTGACTCAGTTTACTCCCTTTGAATGAATATTTGGATAGGAAGTGTTGGGGCCTTTAAAATTGAAAGGGTTTTGAGTTACAGACCTGGGGGTTATTCCAGTCAAGATCTGGCAGTGATTGTCCCTTTCACCCTGTGAATTGAGAAGGAGGTTCTGGTCAGGAGTGGTCGCAGAGTCGGAGGGGGGTCCTATCTGTGTGTTTCTATCTGACTCTTAGTGAGAATTAGAATCTCAATCCTGGTTTTGATCATTTAACCTCAGTCCCTCCCTGAACAGCTCTCCTAAAGCAAGGCCTGGAGCAGGGTCTGTCCCTAAGTGGAGAGAGTGGGTGAGAGAGACCATCGAGAGACCTGGGGCCATCTGGACAGATGAATCTCAGCTCCTTAATCTCTCCGTGTCATCCCTTGACTTGTCCTTGTATCTGTCTGATATTTTCTCTTCTTTCTCTTATTCTATATCACTCACTTCATTCCTCTCTCTCGCTCTCTCTCAGACTTTCTCTCTCCCACTGGCAACCTCTCTTTTGTCTTTTTCATCTTTGATCTCTTCTTTCTACTTTTGCACATGTTCCTTCCTTCCATCCTCACTCCCTCCCTGAGACTACAACCTCAGCCATCTCTAGAATATGTGTTGGACGTCTCTCATGAGGAATAACGATGGGTTACACAGAGAATGTGGACACAGAAAGACTCTGTCCTAGCAAGGCTAAAACAGGTGGTGGGAATGGGAAAAATGGAAGGGCCAAAACCCAGGCTGAAGCCTTTGTACTCCCACCAGACCAGCTCACTGCAGCGGGTGACATATTGGGGGCCAGATTGACTGTCCCAGGCAAAGGTCACCACCAGATACAGGCTGAAATCAACCAGGGTCATCCAATGGTTTCCAAGATATCCTGGGAAGAAGCTATGCCTTGTATCCAAGGCTGGATACTGACAACGCTGCATTACAGGGCCAGTGCCCTGAGTGCCAACAAAGACAAAAATCAATATCTCCTTCCCACGATGGTTCATGAACATGTTGCTTTTAATTCCTCTATGCCAGTTTCTCCTTGTCCCTTTCACCTCAGGAACCAGTTTATTCCTGAAAGAGTTACTGCTGATTCTTTCAATCCATGAAAAGTTATTAAAGTTCTGAGGTTTATGCAAACACAAGAGAGAGCCAAGTGGGGCTTTAGGGAATAGGAAACACAAAGTGAGAAACAGAAGGAAAAGCTGGAGGAAGCCAGGCTGAGGTGTGCTGAAAGGGCCTGGTGAGCACTGGCGCTGTAGAAACACTGACAGAGCAAGTCAGCAATCTCTGTCCCAGTTGCTTCTAACTCGAATTCCGAGAGCTCAATGTCACTGAGCAAGTTTTAAAAGATTCTGGTGTAAGAAAAAATGAAATACAAGGAATATGGGAAAATTTCGTCTTCGCGTATAAAGTCACATGACCAGAGAAAAGGTAGTTTCTGAACAGACAGAAATTGTAGGTAGCTGTTCAGTGAGAATACAATATTTCAGAATGTATTCCCGTATTAATTTGAGAAGTAATTATGGCATTTTCTTCTGTGAGCACAAGGGCAGAGCCTTACTACATTTGGATCACTCAACAAATCTTACAACTGGCATTTGTGCGTATACTGTACCCACCTTTCTTGGAATGGAAGGAACCATTTTCCATCTCTCTGCATTGAATGTTATTGATCAGACTTACAAGGCCACCTGTGCTGGTTCCACTCCTTCACCACAGTGAATTATAATGAGGGCAGCAGAATACTCGACATGGTTTAGGACATAGCTACAGGACCATTGAAGGGCTGGAGAAGGGAAATTAAATACAATGTTGTCAGATTCCCTTATCGCTGAAGATATTATTATTTACTGATCTGAAGAATTGGAATAAACGGAGAAATAAACATTTTTTTCAACTGCTCCCTGAACTTGGTCTGGTTGACAGCATAAATAAAAGTGTGTGTGCAGCAGCTCAGGAGCTGCAACATCGAACCCAATATGTCAACAAATTTGTGGAGATCAATCATCACATTTCCAAAATACAGCATTCTATACCATATGGAATACACCATATATATTGACCATAAAAGGATGAAATTTTCAGAGAGTGCAAACATTAAAATAATAGATTTCCTTTGACTGGCCAACTCTGGATCTTTGGGACATTCCCCACTGCCCTGAACCCAGAGTCGTCTCCGTGCTCTGCTGTTCTTGATAATGTGTCTGACAGTGAAAATATTTAGCAGAAGGATCAGAATGAATGGGACCCCAGGGGTCACAAGATGGTGAAGGAACTGAATCATTATCCAGAAACGTGATTTCTCATTAGTGGCCGATATAAGACAAAATAAAGTAATGCTCAAGACAGTATATCGATCTGTTAACATAAAATACCAGAAAATGTTCTTTATACAACTGAGGGCAGTCACTGTTCCCAGCACCACAGCTGCAGTTTTCTCAGTGCAATATCTACTTTTCAACTTCTGACAGCAAATTGCCACAAATCGATCAAAAGTAAAAGCCACAGTGAACCAGACAGAACAATCAGTGGCTGCATAATTCAGGACGGCATGAATATTACACACACGAATGGAGTACCGCAGGTCGTAAAATTCTTCGTGAAAAGTCCGTGGAATATGCTGCAGTATCACGTCCAGGATAATAACCAGAAGGTCTGCCACTGCCATGGTCACCAAGTATCGAGAAACACATTTGGAGAGACCACATCTTCCCCGGGATAGGATGACAACAGCTATCATGTTAACTGTGCAAAGGAAATAAACAGAGAATTTAGAATGTGAGCAAAGCCACCGTGTTATTGGGACCTGTACAGAGATTTGCAAATGTGCTATTGTATAACAATGATTGTATCAGTTACAGTGTATCACATTGTTAATATAGGGACAAGGCTTGCCATTCTGTTGACACTGGACTTCAATAAAATAAATAAGAATTATGAAATGCAATGCATGAACTTGCACGGGTGTCAGTCTCCATTCAGTCGTTACTTTCCTGAGATCAGCGGAGTCATCCAAATGATGCAGTACCAGGCAGCAAAGCAAGACAGATGGGCTCAGACAGAGCAGCAGGGATGCAGGAACAAAGCTGGCATTTCTAGAAAGGCAAAACTGGAATGTGGGCTGAGCATCGAGAGAGGCAACACATCGAAACGGGAAAGGAGATCCATGGGGGCACCAGAATAAGGGCAAGAATTAGAGACGAATAAGTGGATTAGTTGTACATGAAAGATACTGAGCAGGCGCATATTCCACACCTTATTTCAGAGCAGAGGGAGAGAATCGTGTGATTCTGAACAGCTCCAAACCCAACAGTGAAATGGACAGACACAAACATATGTTTTAGGAGCTTTATCCAAAGGCACTGAATGTGAAGTGAGAGACGAACAGGATTTTCAACAGAGAGAGTGAGAGTGAACATCGAGTGAGACATCAAGATGAACATCAGTGAAGAGACAGCACAGAGAATGAGTGACCAAGAGTAACATTACCAGAAAGATTAAGTGTGATGTGAGTCAAGTGAAACGTCAGTGTGGAAAGTGAATACACAGCGAGACCAAATGAATGTCAGTAGAGAAAGGGAGTGCACAGTGAGAGGACAACGAGAACGTCAGCAAAGGGATTACGTGTAGAACGAGAGACAAGTCACATCAGCACATGGGATCGCCAGTGAAATGGGAGCTTCACAGGAACATCAGCAGAGACGGAGAGACAGAAAGGGAAGGAAACAGAAACAGTGTGAGGAGTCAGTGGGAGATTTGGAGGATCATCATTCGAGATCAGAAGTGCAAAATGAGAATCAGGAGATAAATCAGCATAACAAGTTCGCAGAGTGAAAGATTAAGAGAAACATCAGCAGAATGAGTGTGTGCAAAATGGGAGACTAGATAAATCAGTAATGAGATTGGGTGGATGATGAGCCACAAAAAACACTTCCACATAGAAAATGTGGCCAGATTGAGAACAAGCAGAATATCAGCAGTGTTAGTGCGGAGTGAGAAACCAAGTGGAATATCAACAGAAGGTTTGGGTGATGGAGAAGAAATAATAGCGACCATACGTGTAAAGGGAGAGACCAAGAAGGAACATGAGCAGAGCCAGACAGTGTTGACTCAGAGACAAAGAAGAACATCAGCAGAGAGAGTAAGGAACAGTTAGTGACCAAAGATTACATTCACCGAGAGAGGGAGTCAGTAGTGAGGGACAAATGGGGAAATGATCATGGTGTTAATGATGGCTGAGTGGTCGAGAGGAACATTAGGAGGGACATGGAATGTACAGTGAGAGAAACGGAAGAATGACAGTGAGAGTGATTGGAGGATGATCGGTCAACGGCATCATGAGCAAAGACAGTGACTGCAAAGGACCAGATGAAGAGGAGCATTAGCAGAGAGAGTGAGTGACTAGTGAGTGTCAAGCTACCAAACAGGACTACTTGCTTCACAAGTAGCACAAGCAGCAAGTGATTGACTGAGTTTGGTGATGCCACAATGAATGGTCCAGATCTCAGCTTTACTGAGCAGTCCCACTGTATCCTGTTGTGAAATGTGGAGGACTAGTTTTGAAAAACATAGTGGAGGAAGAGGCTGCACAAGTATCCTTATCCTCAATGATGGAGGAGCACAACTCATCAGGGAAAAAGATAAGACTGAAGCATTTACCAATGCGTGGTCTTGCAATTTGGAAAAAAGGACACAGGCATTTTTTAAACGGTGAGAAAATTCAATATGCCAAAGTACAATGGGATCTCGGAGTGCCAGTACAGGATTGTCTAAAGGTTGACTTGCAGGTTGAGTCTGTATTTAAAAAAAACGAATATAATGTCGTAATTTATCTCAAGAAATTTGGAATGTAAAAGCAGTTTTGTACGACTGAGACTTTATAAAGCTCTAGTTAGTCCCCATTTAGAATACTGTGCCCACTGTTGGGTCCCACACCTCAGGAAACACATACTGGCACTGGAACGTATCCAGTGGAGATTCACACAGGTGATCCCTGGAATGCGAGGCTAACATGTGATGAACGGTTGAGGAACCTGGGATTGTATTCATTAAAGTTAAGAAGTTAAGGTGAGATCTGATAGAAAGTTACAAGATAATTCATGGCTGAGAAAGGGTGGACACTGGGAAATTGTTTCCGTCAGGCAGGGATACTAGTACCCGTGAGTACAGCCTGAGAATTAGCGGGGGTCAATTTAGAATGGAAATGAGCAGACATTTCTTCAGCCAGAGAGTGGTGGGCCTGTGGAATTCATTGCCACGGAGCACAGTGGAGGCTGGGACATTAAATGGCTTCAAGGCCGAGCCTGATAAATTCTTAGTCTTGCAAGGAATTACGGGATAAAGGGAGAGTGTGGGTAAGTGGAGTTGAAACGCCCATCAGCCATGATTGAATGGCACAGTGGACTTGATGGGCTGAATGGCCTTACTTCCATTCTTATTGCTAATGGTCTTATGGTCTTATTTCTCACAACCTTCAGCTAGATTGGCAGCGGGTAATACATCTCAGCCTCCGCCAGTGGTCACTAACATCACAGGTACCAGTCTTCAGCCAATTTGATTCACTCCACGTCATATCAAGGAACTGTGGGAGGCAGTGGATAGTGTAAAGGCTGTGGGTCCTGATATTGTTCAGAGTCAGAGAGTCACACAGACATACAGCATAGAAATGGACACTCCGGTCCAACTCGCCCATGCTGACCAGTTATCCGAAATTAATCCAGTCACTTCAATATTACTGAAGCCTTGTGTTCCAGAACTTATGGGGACAGAGTAACAGCTCATACCATCAAGGCCGTATCTGAACGAGCGTGGGATCAAAGGGGCCTTGGCTAAACGGAACCAATGGGTATCATGGGACACATTCTACTCTGGTTGGAGTCATGGTCGAGAGTGTGGTGCTGGAAAAGCACAGCAGGTCAGGCAGCGTCCGAGGACCAGGAGACAAGCCCCTTGTCAGGCTTCTGCCGGAAACATTGATTCTCCTGCTTCTCGGATGCTGCCTGACCTACTGCGCTTTTCCAGCAGCACACTCTTGAATCTGAGCTCCAGCATCTGTTGTCCTCCCTTTCTCCTGGTTGGGGTCATACCTCCCCCTCCCCCTCCCACTCTGCCGAAGACATGGAGGCCCTGGGTTCCTTCACCACCGCTCCCTCACCAGCAGGCGCCTGGAGGAAGAACGCCTCATCTTCCGCTTCGGAACACTTCAACCCGAGGGCATCAATGTGAACTTCAACAGTTTCCTCATTTCCCCTTCCCCCGCTCACCCTAGTTCCAAACTTCCAGCTCAGCACTGTCCCCATGACTTGCCCGGACTTGTCCTACCTGCATATCTCCTTTTCCACCTATCCACTCCACTCTCTCCTCCCTGACCTCTCACCATCATCCCCTCCCCCACTCACCTATTGTACTCTATGCTACTTTCTCCCCACCCCCACCCTCCTCTAGCTTATCTCTCCACCATTCAGGCTCTCTGCCTTTATTCCTGATGAAAGGCTTTTGCCCGATACGTCGATTTCGCCGCTCCTTGGATGCTGCCGGAACTGCTGGGCACTTCCAGCACCACGAATCAAGGAACAGGCCGTACCAATGTTCGTGGATGTGGGGTGATGGGTTTTGGGGGATTGTGAGGTTGGAAGATGTGCAGTGTGTGGGAGGGATCTCCAGATTAGATGAGATTAGTGAGTGTGACGGACACCGACCCGCCAAAGTGCAACCCACCCATGCCCCTACATTTACCCCTTACTTAACACTACGGGCAATTTAGCATGGCCAATTCACCTGACCCGCACATCTTTGGACTGTGGGAGGAAACCGGAGCCCCCGGAAGAAACCCACACAGACACGTGGAGAACGTGCAAACTCCACACAGTCAGTCTCCTGAGTCGGGAATTGAATCCGGGTCTCAGGCGCTGTGAGACAGCAGTGCTAACCACTGTGCCACCGTGCCGCCCAAAATCAACACAACAGAGAGAATGCTTTAAAAAATCCCAGTTTGAGTGATACCAAAAAGTCAGATGGAGGAGACCAAGTGGAGTGAGAGTTTTGGAGGTGAGTGAAGGGTTGGAAGAAGAATCTGATTTAAACATTTGGACACAGAGACAAAGAATATGAAGGAAGACTAGATTAACATCATGTCATGGTCAAAGGTCACTCCATGGGGAGGGAGAGGGTGAGAGTGGGAGAGAGGAATAAAACTAAGACATTTTCTCAGTACTCAGAGTGATATTTGACTGTTCAATGATCTGTGTTTATGGGTGTTCGTGGTTCGCACTGACAGAAACAGCTCATTCCCACTGTCAGAGGAATAAAGAGTGGTCATACTGCAGTCACAACTTTGACAGTCTATCCCAAGATAAACAAAAGCAAACAACAGATTAGAGATCGGCAGTGATTGCGACGGAAGGTACAAATATATTAAGTGAAAGAGCAGTAATGGAGGAAGGTGGCAGGGTGTACATGGAAATGAAAGTGAGGTGAACCAGGTAAAGGTGAGGATAAAGGCAGCAAGCAGACAGCAATGAATCATGATTAAAATATCTAATACTTGGATTTCTCTAGAAGAGCTGAAGCAATGACAAGAAAGTGGACAAATTAACTGCGTTTACACAGTGAACACTAAGGTACAGAGAATTGCAAAGAACAGACACATCAACAAGGATGGCACCATAAATGGTAAGATCTGTCAATTTGTTCAACATGGTTTACAGAATTCATGGTGAGGCACAGACTTACCAGGAACACCAACAATGCCAAGCATGGGATAGTAAACATAAGCAAAAATCCGAAGGGCAGCCTCAATTCCAACGACTAATGTAAAGGAATAATCATCAGTGTAAAGGATGTAGAGCCAACCAGAGATACTCCTTCCCATCACTGGATTATTCCAATCCTTTTCCCTCTGATTGTCACTAATTGCAGTGATATTCCACTCTAATGTTCTCCGATACCAATACCATCGCTCCACATCTACAGTTGTGCTGATCTCTGATTGCTGCAGAGATATTGCTCCTGCTGTTATTCTGTGATAAACAATTGAAGGGAATCCCTTAATAAGCAACTGATGGAGCAGCTCCCAGCTCCCCCAGGGACACAGTTAATTTCAGTGAGTCAGACATGAATTCCAGTCAATGAACAAACAGTTGGAGTTAACCACTTTGAATCAAATCAGTTTTGTCCCACAATAGATAAGAACATTGATCTGGTCCATGTTGGGTTTTAATGTAAACAAGTATGGAGGAAATAATTCAAGAGGTGGGCAGGATATTTTTATATAAAGGTGTCATTGCATAGGATTAAAGGGTAGCACGTTTTCAATTAAAGAAATCAAGGTTTAAATTGACAGACGATGCCACCTGACATCAATGATGACAACACTTGAAAGAACATAATTCAGGGCAACAATTCTCACTGTTTGAAAATAAGTAAATAAAGAATGAATAAATAAATGAAAATAAATAAACATGTCACCGAGCCAAACAAGTATCAATCACACAGATAATAAATATTAAGCATTATGGATAAGTCAGTGGAAAGCCACGTCATATTTGAAAGATCTGATTGTTTGATGACAAATCTGCTGAGGTGGATTTTGGGTAATACTCGTTGTCATTTCCATACACCTCTGAACGAAGTGAAATCAAATATTTCAAAGGACTCTGACAGAAAGTAAATTCATGTCTTTATTGTTGGACTCAAAGTACATGACAGAATCTCTTCGGTCTGACCAAAGTGATCTCAAACAAGCCCATGTGCTTATAATACATGTTTCCGCTGATGGGTGAGTGCCGAACCAGAGGACACAGCTTAAAAATACGGTGTAGACCATTTAGGAAAGAGATGAGGAGAAACTTCTTCACCCAGAGAGTGGTGGCAGTGTGGAATGCTCTGCCCCAGTGGGGAGTGGAGGCCCAGTCTCTGGATTCATTTAAGAAAGAGTTGGATAGAGCTCTCAAGGATAGTTGAATCAAGGGTGATGGAGATAAGACAGGAAGAGGATACTGATTAAGGATGATCAGCCATGATCATATTGAATGGCGAAACAGGCTCGAAGGGCTGAACGGCCTATTCCTGCACCTATTGTCTATTGTCTAATAACACAAATTTATTAGCCTCATCTAACCTCATGTGAGAGACATACGCATACTAATGAGTGCGTCTGGAGAATCTTCAACGCAGTTTAGGACAAAGCTGCTAACACATGCAAGTTTCTGAAGGGGACAGAACAATCACCATGGTGTCTGGCTCTGATATCACCACAAAGTGGTGGACAGTAACCTGGAACAGCAGTTCCAGCTGAATTCTAACCCCATGCGTGTGACAGTGAATCCTTCACTGACCAGAAGAAAGCATTTGTGGTAATGGGCTGGTATTAAACCTAATTGTGTCATTATCACTGCTCAGGAATATGAGGATTGGATCACAGCAAATATGTTTGGTCACCCAGTTCTCACATTGTTCCAGCTACTGTGGGATGTGTTGTATTTGGACTTCCAGAAGGCTTTACATAATCTTCCACACAAAAAGGTGAAGTCATAAGGTGGTATATTGGCATTAACAGACAACTTAATAATGATAAGGAAAGAACAAGGGGGATTTAGGAGTTTTTTACTCTGTTCATTCCCAGAGCCAATTGTGATTCCACAGGGATTAGTGCGGTGACCACAACTGTTTATCAATGATTGTTTGATGATAAATTTGGAAGATGTATTTGGAAGAAGGAAGTGAATGCATTGCAGCCAGATTTTCAAACAAGGCACAATAAAGGTCAAAGGGCAGGTTGTGAGAGGCAGAGATAAAATTGATTGATTAAAGTAGCGAGCATTATGTTGGCAATGGCATATACTGTGGGAAAGTGAGACATTGTCAATTTCAGACCAGAGGAATAAAAGAACAGAATAATTATTCAAATGGAGAAATAAAAACCTGCAGGAAGCTGTAACCCAACAGGACTTGGTGTGACATGTACATGAAGCACAGAAAGCTAACACTCAGGTACAACAGGGAATCAGGAAGCTCATGGAATGTTGGTCATTCTTTCAAGTGTGTCAAAAGTACAAGAGTAGAGAGGTCTTACTGCAAATGTACAAGGTGCTGTTAAGTCCACATATCGAATACTGTGAATAGTTTTTGTCTCCTTAGTTCAGTGAAGATCTGATTTTATTGAAGGCAGTTCAGAGGAGGTTTATTAGAATGATCCCTGGCTTGGAGAGACTGAGTCATTGAGTTTTACAGCATGGAAAGAGACTCTACAGTCCAGCTTGTTCATGCTGTCCAGATACCCTAAACTGATGCAGTCCCATTTGCCAGCATTTGCCTCTTATACATCTTAAACCCTTTCAATACATCTCCCCATTCTGGTCCGTTTTAAATGTGGTGGTTGTACCCAGCTTTACCAGTTTTGGCACACCTTTGGTCAGAGGCCTCCAGTCTGAAAAACAATCCTCACCTCTTTCAGACAGAAGGAATATACAGAAAAAAAAGCACTCCCCGCCCCACCACTTCCCCCCCCCCCACCCCCCCCGGCCATACTGTCCCCATCAGACACTCTCGGGACAAGGACAGCACTGAATGTAACACAACAATTTCTTATTCTGTGCAAAAAATAAACAAACAGAAAAAGGCTCTCCCATGAATCCATCCCCAACAACCACTTTTGGGCAGGGACCACAAGGGGCCAAAACAAAAGCAAAATTAAAGAAACACATAATTTGTAATGACGCGGTGGTGAACCCTTCTGCTAATTAACCCAAACCCCCAGAAAAACTCATCTCTTCTCATAATCTGTGAGAGTCTGAATGACAGATAACACCCAACTCCCACTATTTCAAGAAAAAGTTAATTTATTCTCTCACTCTAAAAGTGAATATGAAACAACAATTGCTTACAACTCTGACCGTTCATTCTCTTACAGGCTTCTTATCTACCTCCAACACGATAAAAATATAATGTTCTAATAAATGCCCTGTTCAAATTGCATCAACCTAATTTGCAAAGCCCTACAGCGGCTGTTGTCTCTGGTGTCTGCCTTCGTCTGGCTATAGATCTCCCTGGATCATCTTCGGTCTTTTACTGCAAAGATGTTTCATATTAAAAGGTGCCTTTGAAAGAGAGTAGTTTGCTGGAAGTTACTCGGATGATAACAGTTGGTTGCTCTCTCTGGCTAAATCTCAAAATGTCCACTTCATTATATCCCAAAGATCAGATCGTCTCATTGGTTCAATTCTGTCAAAACATTAAACCCAAATTCAATTGGGTTTTAGTATTTTGAGGCATAATTTAAACTGATTTGTTAAATTTGAACTGTTGTGAAAACATAGCAAACAGTACTCAGGTATTTGTTTTACAGCCAGTGTTCCATATTTTCAATGATCCAGTACACTCTGAGACTACTGGTCAGCCACATGACAGGGGTTTGTAAGCTCTCAGTGCAAGACAGCTTTCACGCTCTCTTCATGGTCCAGTCCACATAAGAACATAAGAACTAGGAGCAGGAAGAGGTTGCCCGGCCCTTCGAGCCTGCTCAGCCATTCAACACAATCATGGCTAATCCTTTCATGGACTCAGTTCCCCTTCCCCAAGTTTTCACTATATCCCTTAATTCCTTTCTTTTTTCAAAAAAAAGTATTTACCTTAGCTTTAAAAGTGATTACTGAAGTAGCGTCAACTACTTCCCTGGGCAAGGAATTCCATCAATTAACAACCCTCTGGGTGAAGAAGTCCCTTCTCAGTTCATTCTAAACCTGCTTCCTCTAATCTTGAGGCCATGCCCTCTTGTCCTAGTCTCACCCACCAGTGGAAATATCCTCACTATTTCTATTTTATTGATGCCCTTCATTATCTCATATATTTCCAAAAGATCCCCCACTCAGTCATCTGAATTCCAATGAATATAATCCCAACCTACTGAGTATATCCACATCAGCCAAACCCCTCAACTCTGGAATCGACCTGGTGACCCTCCTCTGTACCCCCTCCAGTGCCAATACATCCTTTCTTAAGTAAGGAGACCAAATCTGCGCACAGTACTCCAGGTGTGGCCTCACCAACACCTTGTACAGCTATTGCATTACTTCTCTGCTTTTAAACTCCATCTCTTCAGCAATGCAGGACAAAATTCCATTTGCCTTCCTAATTACTTGTTGTACCTGCAGACCAACCTTCTGCAGTTCATGCACAAGGACACCCAGGTTCCTCTGCAAATCAGCATGCTGCAGTTGTTTGTACCATACAAGTAATAATCCTTTTTACTTAGCCCTACCAAAACGCATGATTTCACATTTATTTGCATTGTATTCCATCTGCCAGATCTTTGCCCACCCACTGCAAAGTTTCACAGTCCTCTGCACACTTCGCTCTGCCACTCATCTTAGTGTCATTGGTAACTTTTGACACCGTACATGTGTCCCCAAGTCCAAATAATCTGTGAAAATTGTAAATAATGTGGGCTCAACACCAATCCCTCAGACACACCACTAGGCACTGATTGCCAGGCAGAATAGCACTCATTTATCTCCATTTTTTTACTTCCTGTCAGTTAACCAATCCTCTATCAACACTATTAATCTACCCCTAACACCATGAATTCTTATCTTATGCTGCATCCACATGTGCAGCACCTAGTCAAAAGCCTTTTGGAAATCTCGGTACACCACATTCAAATGGTCCCCATTATCCCCCTTGCTTGAAATGTCTTCATGGAATTTCAAAAGATTTATGAAGCATGACCCATGCTGCATCTGTACAATGAGACAATTTCTTTCAAGATGCCCTCCTATTTTTTCCTTGATAATCGACTCAAGAATCTTCCGCACTACAGAGGTCTCACTCACTGGTCTATAATTCCCTATCTTTTGTCCAATTCCCGTTTTAAACAGTCGTGTCACATTTTGCTATTTTCCAATCTGTTGGGATTCCCCCAGCGACCAGTGAATTTTTGAAAATTACCGCCAGTCCACCTGTTATTTCTCCCACCATCTCTTTTAGCCCCCTGGGATGGACTCCATCAGTGCCAGGAGACTTATAACTGCTCCTTCCCATCCTCTAAAGGACCAACAATTTCTAGAGCCACTCTTCAACTAAAACACCTGATCAGCGGATCTAGACACTCTATACTGTCAACACAAGAATTCTTGTACATCATCAGAAATATACACATAGACAAGGAAGAAACCATGCTCTCATTCGATATAACGGCACTGTTCACTTCTATTGAAAAAATCCTAGCCAGAGAAAAAATATCCAACCTGCTGGACATACATAACAGACAACAGGACTCTGAACCTATTAACAAAGATGGCATACTTAAACTACTGGACCTGTGCCTCACAACACACTTCACATTCAACAACCAGATATATGAACAAATCAACGGAACACCCATGGGCTCACCGATCTCCGGACTCATAGCAGAAGCAGTAATGCAAAGGCTAGAAAAAAGTGTTAACGCAATTACAACCCAAATTCTTGGTCAGGTACGTGGACGACACCGTTGTAATAATTAAAAACACAGAAATGGAGAACACACACCGGATCATCAACGCCACACTCACAGGAATCCGATTCACGAGAGAGGAAGAAAAGGACAACCAGCTCCCATTCCTGGACGTGATGGTACAAAGAACACCGAACGGAAAATTCACCACGAAGGTATACAGAAAAGCCACACACACAGACCTAGTCCTGAACTATGAAAGCAACCACCCCAACACACACAAACGAAGTTGCATCAGGACATTATTCAAAAGGGCCACAACACACTGCAGCACACCAGAACTGCAAAAAAGAGGAAGCAGAACACCTATACAAGGTATTCACCAAAAACGGATATCCGCGCAATTTCATCACCAGATGCCTTAGGGAAAGACAACAAAATGAGGACATGCCACAACCCAAAGGACTGGCCACACTCCCATACATCAGGAGCATTTCTGAACTGACAGCCAGACTGCTGCGACCACTAGGACTCATAACAGCACACAAACCAACAGCCACTCTCAGACAACAACTCACCAGGACAAAGGATCCGACACCCACCATGAGCAAAACCAATGTAGTGTACAAAATCACATGCAAGGACTGCACAAAACACGACATAGGACAAACAGGAAGACAGCTAACAACCCGCATCCATGAACACCAACTAGCCACGAAACGACACGACCAGCTATCCTTAGTAGCCATACACTCAGATGACAAACAACATGAATTCGGTTGGGACAACACCACTATTATAGGATAGGCCAAACAGAGAACAGCCAGGGAATTCCTAGAGGCATGGCACTCATCCTCAAATTCTATCAACAGACACATTGAACTAGACCCTATATACCGACCACTGCAGCGGACAGCAACTGACAACCGGAAGCAGCAGATTCAAACCAGTATAAATGCCGGAGGAATAAGCACAAAAGCGCTTCAAAGGAGGCTCCCAAGTACTGAGGATGTCACCTAGAAAGGGGACGAAACGTTTGCAACAAAAACACCCAGCTCGGCGAACAGAACCACAACAACACTCTTCATCATTTTATATTTGTCGGAAGTTTTGTTGTCTTTATATTCTGAGCTAGTTTTTTCTCATGCTCTATTTGGCTGTTCTCTATAACTCTTTCTGTGGTTTTAAAATGTTGCCAATCTTTGAGATTTCTGCTGTTTTTGGTCACTTTGCATGCCTTCTCTTTCACTTTGACAGCCTGCCATATTTCCTTGGACACCCATGCCAGATTACCCCTCCTCTTACCGTCCTTCCTTCTCACTGGAATATACTTCTGCTGAGCACCTTGACAACTTTCTTTGAAGTTCCTCCACTGTTCGTCACCTATCGCACCATGAAGTCTCTGTTCCCAGTCTACTGTAACCAGGTATTCTGTCATCATCCTCCTTATTCAAGCACAGGATCCTGGTATTGCACTTTATCTTCACACTATCCAGCTGTATTTTAAATTCAACCATACTGTGATAGCTCCTTCCAAGAGGACCCCTAACTATGAGGTAATTAATTATTCCTGCTCCCTCGTTAGTTCCGTTACATGCTGTTCAAGAAAACGACCATGGATACTCTGAATGCACTCCTCCTCAATGCTATCCTGAACGAGCTGGTTCGACTAATCGACATGCAGATTAAAATCCCCCATGATAATAGCCATAACATTGTTGCAGGCATTAGTAAATTCCTTGCTTATTTCCTGCCCCAATGTGATGTTAATATGTGGTGGCTGACAGACTATGCTTATCAGTGACTTTTCCATCTTGGAATTCCTAATTTCCATCCAAAAGGATTCAATCACATGTTCCACAGAACCTATAAAATTGGTCAGCACTACCCTGATGTCATCCTGGAATATCAGAGTTCCCTTGCATTCCTGTCTGCCGTTCCGAATAGTCTGGAACCCCTGGATATTTAATTCCCAGTCATGACCATTCTGCAGCCATGTCTCCGAGATGGCGACCAAATCATATTCGTTAACGATGGTTTGTGCCATTAACTCATCAACCTTGTTACGAATGCTACAGTCATTCGGTTAAAGGGCCTTATGCTCACTTTCTTCTCTCATGCTTCACAACATCGCTAATACCTCCTGAGTAATTCTTCATTTTTGCTTCTTTCCTACTCTTCCATGAACTTAAACCCTCATGCGTACATGCTAACCTGCTGCTTACTTTGTCATTTATCTCCACACTTCCTGTAGCTTTCCATTTCCCATCCCCCCAACTCACAAGTTTAAAGTCTGAGTGACTGTGTTAGCAGGGCATGGTCTTCTCACACAACAGGGGACTGGCTGATTTCTCAGGGTTTGGTTTATTTATTTATACACATAAATAAATTTATATAAATTTTAATACATAAATGATATATATGTTAATAAATGTATTTATTTAGTTCAATGTCAAAGTTACATCAGGTACCTTCCCCAGCCAGTGAAAACACTTCGCCTCTGATGTTCCGTTCTCCGAAAGATTGGAATCACCATTTAATTGGGTCCATGGTTTAATGACTCTCCCTGGGATCAGGGATTGCTTCACACAATAATTAAGACATTTGTTTATGGTTTGTTCTCCTTCCATTTTTCTGTCGTCATACTTCCTGGGAGCAAAGTGACCAGGTGTCTCTGACTGAGCTGTCCAGCTGTTTTATCATCGTACCTGGGAGATACATACACCAAAGCTGGTTTTGTGCAGAAAACAGAGTGAACTTGGGAACATCCAACATGAGCTCGGGTCTCCATCCTCCTTCCTGCCCAGTGCCCGGGCATAGCCATGTACACAGGGGATGGCATTTTACACATGGGACCTTCCAACCTGAGATCAGAAAACTTTCCGATATTTCTCAAAGTGAGCTTTGGCTAAACCCTTAATTAACCTATAATTAACGACCGCCTGCTTTCTAAAAGTGCTCAGGATGTAATGTTTGTATAATTTAGACAGAGGAACTAATACCTATTAACATTATCTATTATTCCCATCCACCCTCCCCTGACCTGAGCAGTAAAACTTCATGAAGCAATGCCCTATCCCCACATACAGCCCCATCACAGCAAACCTCCCTCATGTCCAGCCTGCTGGGATCAAGCCCTCTATTAGAGAGACTGTTGTTTGTCCTTGCAGCAGTGGGGAAATGATTCCTGCTCTCATGGCTGCCCCCTGCTGCTGGCAGTCCCAATCTGCAGGGACTCGACTCACCTGTTGTCCCATTCCTCAAGGTTTGGTGTCAGGGCCAGTGAAGGGCGTTTGTGGGTTTTGCCGAATAGAGGCTTGGCTGAAGCACTGAAAATCGATGGCCCTGCTTTTCCACAATTGCAGCAAGAGCTGATTTGTCCTCTTGGGTTCGATGGTTCCCTCCCTCTCTTTCCTGACAGTCATTGCTTTAATGTGGAATGTTTCTTTGGCTTGGAACTTCAATCCTCCCCTGACTATCTCTTATGCCTGACTGGAGGCATCTTCCACTCTGTCCACTGTTCAGCAGCATGACTGGGTACACCTCGGGCTAACGTAAGATGGAGTTGATTTAAATGTGGGGCAGTAGGGGAGCTCAGTAGTCAGTGCTGCTGCCCTCATAGCACAGGGACTCCGGTTCGATTCCAGCCTTGGGTGACTGACTGTGTGGAGTTTCCATGTCCTCTCCGTGTCTGTGTGGGTTTCCTGGAGCTGCTCTGGTTTCCCTCCCACAATCCAGTGATATGCAGGTTTGGTGGGTGAGCCATGGGAAAAAATACAGGGATAGGTTAGAGTGTGTGTCTGGATGGGGGCTTTTCAGAGGGATAGTCTGGAATCCATGGGCCGACATCCTGCATCCACAGTGTGGGGATTCTATGATTTAAATTTCTCATCATGCTCTCTTGGGACTGAAGTAAGCTGAGAATTATTGTAAAACCATTTTGCAAGTACTCTCAAGGCATGAACAAACTATTGTTGAATTTAACTGATTCCTGCAACTGGATCCAATTCTGGATGCTGAGTGATGAAAGGGTGTACGCAAATGTTTTGACGAATGTAAGATTTTTGTGAGATGGTGGTTTCAGCTGATTTTTGTCTAGTAGGGCATGCTGCTGTGTATCGGCCTATCATATCCATCGTATCCAATTGTAGTGACCACTTCGGGAGTCTCTTCACTTCCAGCTCATTCACAAGGATCATCTTCCAATTCAATAAATCCTAATTTTCCACATGAAACCTCCGTATACTTGGTGTAAGACATGGAACATAGCCGAGAATATGGAACATCACAGCGCAGTCCAAGCCCTTTGGCCCTCGATATTGTGCCAACCAGATCCACCAATCTGAAGCCTCTCTATCCTACACGATTCCATTTTCATTGATATGTTTATTTAATGACCATTTAAATGCCCTTAAAGTGGATGAGTCTTCTCCTGTTGCAGGCAGTGTGTTCCATTTAAAGTCTGGTTGAAGATTTGTAGCTCGGGTGTCCAATGTTGTGGTTCTGTTCGCCGAGCTGGAAGTTTTTGCTGCAAACGTTTCGTTCCCTGGCTAGGGAACATCATCAACAGACACATCAACCTGGACCCCACATACAAACTACTACAGCTGAAACTGACACCCGGAAGCGGCAAGAACAAACCACTATAAATACCGGAAGAAACATCAAAGCAGCGCTTCACAGGAGGCTCCAATAGCACTGACAATGTTCCCTAGCCAGGGAACGAAACGTTGCAGCAAAAACTTCCAGCTCGGCGAACAGAACCACAACACTGTGTTCCATGCCCCGTTACCTCTGACATCTGTCCTGTATCGATCACCCCTCAATTTAAAGGTATGTCATCTCGTACTAGCCATCACCATCTGAGGAAAAAGGTGCTCTTTGTCCACCCTATCGAACCCTCTGATTATCTTATATATCTCAAATAAGTCACCTCTCAACCTTCTTCTCTCTAATGAAAACAGCCTCAAGTGCCTCAGCCTTTCCTCATAAAACCTTCACTCCAGATCAGGTAACATCCCAGTAAACCTCCTCTGAACCCTTTCTAAAGCTTCCACATCCTTCCTATAATATGGTGATCAGAACTGTATGCTGTACTCCAAGTGTGGCTTCACTAGAGATTTTAACAGCTGCATCATGACTTCATGTCTCTGAAATCCAACCCCTCTACCAATAAAAGCTAACACACTGAATACCTTCTTAACAACCCTATCAGCCTGGGTGGCATCTTTCCGGAATCCATGCACATGGACACTGACATCTCTCTGCTCATCTACACAACTAAGAATCTAACCATTAGACCAGTCCTCTTTATTCCTATTGCTCCTTCCAAATTGAATCATCTCACACTTATCTGCATTAAACTCTATTTGCTACCTGTAAGCCCAGCTCTGCAGCTTATCTATGACTCCCTGTAACCTACAACATCCTTCAGCAATGTCCAGAACTGTGCCAACCTTAGTTTCATCCACAAGTATACGAATCTATCCTTCTATGCCCTCATCTCGTTCATTTCTGAAAATGACAAACAGCAGTGGGCCCAAAACAGATCCTTGTAGTACACCACGAGTAACTGAACTCCAGGATGAACATTTCCCATCAACCACCACATTCTGTCTTCTTTCAGCGAGCCAATTTCTGATCCATGCCACTAAATCACACTCAATCTCATGCCTCTGCATTGAGTGCAATAGTCTGCCGTGGGGAACGTTATCAAATGCTTCACTGTACCCATATATAAATATCAACCGCCTTACCCTCATCCAACTTTTTGGTCACCATCTCAAATAACTCAATAAATTTATTCTATTCTATTCTACTCTCCTTCTGGAACAAGGGGACAACATTTGTTATCCTCCAGTCTTCTGGCACTAATCCTCTTGACAATGATAATATGAAGATCAAAGCCAAAGGCTCAGCAATCTCATCGTTGGCTTCCCAGAGAACCCTTGGATAAATCCTCTGCAGCCTGGGGAACTTATCTATTTTCCCACTTTCCAGAATTACTAACACCTCCTCCTTATGAAGTTAATCAAGTCTACTCCTGTAGCCTGTATCTCAGTATTCTCCTCGATAACATTGTCTTTTTCCAGTGTCAATACTGACAAAATATATTCACTTGGTGCTTTTCAATTTCCTTGGACTCCACGCACACCTTCCCTCTACTATCTTTGATTGACCCTAATCTTTCCTAGGCATTCTTTAATTCCTGATAAAGCTGTAGAAGGCTTTTGGGTTTTCCTTGATACTCTCTGCCTGACAGGTACATACTTATCAAGGACACGCAGTAGCTGTTCCTTAAATAAGCTCCACATTCCAATTGTTCCCATTCCTTGACGTTTCCTTTCCCAAATCTGTGCAACCTAAATCTTGCTGAATTGCATGATAATTGCCTTTCCCCCAGCAATAACTCTCCCCCTGCTTTATATAACTATCCCTTATCATCGCTAAAGTAAACATAAATGATTTGTGGTCACTATCACCAAAGTGCTCACCGACCTCCAAATTTATCACCTGGCCTGGTCCATTACCCAGTACCAAATCCAGTGTGGCTTTGCCCCTTGTTGGTTGGTCTACATACTGTGTCAGGAGACTCTCCTGCACACTTTGGACAAAAACAGATCCATCTAAAGTACTGGAACGATAGCATTTCCGTTAATACAAACACGGAGTATCCAACTCCGTATTTAATACATGGTCCTGCAGGCCATCATTTGTGTGTTCAATAACAAGACCAACTGAAATGTTTACCTGCAGCTATTCAAGGGCAGAGCTGTCAGCTGGACAGCTGCCCCTTTACCATCCCGAATAGCTCCTTTACTTGGTTGATTCAAATCCGTGCTGTCTCCCAAACACATCTCATCATCATTCTATAACTGAACTGCTGTTAATACTGCATTCCCCCAAATTGCCCCGAATGTTTAGGAATGTGTTGGTTAGGTGCATTAGTCTGGGGGATATAGAGTAATAGGGTATGAGAATGGGTCTGGGGTGAGATACTCTTCGGAGGGTCAGTGTGGACTTGTTGGGTCAAATGGCCTGTTTCCACACGGGGGGATTCTATGATTCACCCACATTTCTCTAACTCCAGTAACTGAAGTCGAGACAGAGATTAATCTGCGTCTCGGTGAGCTGTTTGTAATTGATGCTCCTCTGCTGTCACACAGCTTCTGACTCCATTTTCCGTGAGTTCCTGGCTGAGCTGTTGTACCACAACACAAACAGCTCTGTATACAGATTGGATTTGTGCAGTGTGTCACTACGAGAGCTGTCTGTTCTGTGGCTAACTCAATAATACAGATCCATTTCTTTAATGCATTGATCTCCTGATCTTTCTGGTGTCATTGTTTTAGAAATATTTACACATTCTCCATGATCTTCACAACCCCATCAGCTTTCTGAACCCGGTGCCCTGCTTCCTGAACCGACAGAAACATCTCTTTGGGGGAAACATCTCTCCTGAATGTTTGGGATTGTCAGAGCGGGGTTCACTTAAATTTCTCAATGTCAACATTGCTTTAACTTTATTTAATTATGAAATGACAGTTTCCTTACTGATACAATATTACTTCGCCATGCTTTATCTATCACATGATCATCAATGTTTTGGTAAACTGTACAGTTATATTCAATGTGCTTACCTGTGACTTATTTAAGCGCATATTTACTCACTCAACATACAAAATGATCTTTAGGAGTTCTCCAATCTTTCTTCATCACTGTCTTTCTTTATATTTTTCTTGAGTAATTACGATCCAAGAAACAGGCCCGCAGTCACGTTTGCGCAAAGTAGTTCTGTTTTATTTATTTTTGACATGCAGCAAAATATTTGAAGAAATGATGAGTGTTTCAGAGCCATACATTTGTTTGAAATGCGGGTATTTTCTAGAAATTCAGGTTCACTGAAAATGACATATCCCAAGCTATATTTTTTACAGATATACATAACCTGCATGGGCAATACCATAAACAGATGTCATTTGGTTGTATGTTGCATTTCGTTCCACCCAGTGTATATTACACAGGGGAAGGACATGAATGGAAAGTAATAATGAAATGAATTTAGTTTGATTGTCTAAATCCAGGTAGCTCTTTGTGAAATGGCAATAATTTAATAATGAGATCACAAGGGTATGTAACTGCAGTCCACTTACTGCTAAAATACATCTGACTGTCAGAAGATTGAGGAGCAACAGCAGGAAGAATGGTGCAAAAGCAATTAAAATCAGATCTAATATGACAAATCCAGTCCATGCAGTCAAAGTAATGAAGTTCGCTTTTGTAATGTAATACCAGGGAATAGTTGAAAGTGTGGTGCTGGAAAATCACAGCAGGTCAGGCAACATCCAAGGAACAGGAGAATCAACATTTCAGACATAAACCCTTCATCAGGAATTTGCCCAATGATTCAACTCTCCCTCTCCTCAGATGCGACTTGACCTGCTTTGCTTTTCCAGCACCACACTCTCAACTCTGATCTCTAGCATCTGCAGTCCTCACTTTCTCTAATACCAGGGAATATTATCAATCATGTACAAACTTCATGCCTGAAGGACCAGGCGACAGACATTAAACAACACAAAACAGTCACTGTCTCTATTACAACAGCTGCTATTTTACTTCGCTTTCAATTCATCACAACATATGGCCACAATCTGATCGAAGGTGAAAACAACTCTGAGCTAATCGGAAACCTCTGTTGATGTGAAAAATAAACAGTACACACAGGTGTAATGAACAGCAATGAACCATGGAAATAAATTTGATCAATCCTGTACAATATTGGGTCAGCAATAAAGACCTGCTGCCATTGCAACCAAGTAGCAAGAAATACATTTAGAGAGGCTACAATTTCCTCAGGACAGAATAATAATCACCAAACATGATAGCTTGAAGAGTGAAAAAAAACAAAGAAATTGAAAAAAAAATGTTTCCGGCTACACGTCGGCCAATAGTTTGAGAAGAAATGTCCAAGCATACAGAGAAGGATAAATCCCCAGGACGTAATCAGGTGTGCCCTAGAACTCTGTGGGAAGCTAGAGAAGTGATTGCTGGGTCTCTTGCTGAGATGTTTGTATCATTGATTGTCACAGATGATGTGCCAGAATACTGGAGGTTGGGTAACGTGGTGCCCCTGTTTAAGAAGGATGGTCAGGACAAGCCAGGGAACGATGGACCAGTGAGCCTGACAAACTGGTGGGCAAGTTGTTTGAGGGAATCCTGAGGGACAGGATGTACTTGTATTTGGAAAGGCAAGGACTTTGGAAAGAAATAGTCAACATGGCTTTGTGTCTATGAAATCATGTCTCACAAACTTGATTGAGATTTTTGAGAAGAAATTAACAAAGAGGATTGATGAGGGCAGAGCAATACATGTGATCTATATGGACTTCAGTAAGACATTCGAAAAGGTTCCCCATGGCAGACTGATTAGCAAAGTTAGATCTCACGGAATACAGAGAGAACTACTCTTTTGGACCCAGAACTGGCTCAAAGATGTGTTCAAACTTTCAGTCCCCATTCAGTGTGGGTTGCAGGAACTTAAATAGGCTGGTAATCCGCAATTTGTTCCCTTAACCTCAAAATGAAGAAACTGATTTCCAAGAATAGAAAATTAATGTGGTTTAACAGGCCCCAATCTGGTTCCTCAGTTAACGTAAGTTATTATCAGTTCCCATAGAAACATAAATAACCAAGAGTAGGAGTAGGCCATTCTGCCCTTCCAGCCTCTTCCAGCATACAAAATAAATAACACTAGTCCTCAATCTTAATAACAGTTTACCCCATTCCCTCCACACATCTTGATGCTTTTAATAATTTCAGCACATATCAATCTCTTTCTGGAATGTACTCAGTGAACTGACATCCACAGCCTTCTGTGCTAATGAATTCCACAGCTTTAAACACCCTGCGTGTGTGAGGAAATGTTTCATCATCTCACTCCGAAATGTCCAACTCCGTATCCTAAGACTGTGACCCCTTGGTCCCAAGCTCCCCAACCAGGGGGAACATCCTCCCCACATCGGGTCTGTCCAGCCCCATGAGAATTTCATGTAATTCAGTCAGATAGGTTTAATTTACCCAAACAGGACCAGGTCCAAAAATTTTCAAGTGCACAGATGAAGAAAGGTGAAGTAGTTTATATGGATTTTGGCAAAGCTTTTAACAAGGTTCCACGCTGGAACTGAATGAGAAGGTGAAAGCAAATGGAACTGAGGGGAGCTTGATGAGATGGATCAGAAACTTGTGAAGTAATAGGACACGCAGTGTAGTGGGACAGTGGGGTTTGAGTGACTGGAGACCCATGTCCTGCAGTGCACCCGACTAGGATCAGTACTGGGACCCTTATTGTTTGTCATTTACATAAATGATGTAGATTACAATGTTGGGGGAGTGTGAGGCAAGCTACCTATGACACTAAGGTTGGTCATGTGGTTCATAGTGAAGAAGATGGCTGTAGGTTATAGGAAGATATAGATGGGATGGTCAGATAGGCAGAGCAGTGGTAGATGCTGTTTAACCCTGGGAAGTGCAAAGTGATGCGCATTAGAAGAAGAGACGAGAGGAAGGAGTATTTAATGAATGGGCGGACATTGGGGAGTTAGAGGCACAGAGAGATGGTGCTGCAATTATTCACAGATCCCTGAAGTTGGTGGAACATGTGAATAGGATCGTTAAAGCAGCAGATGGGATCCATCAGCTTCCATCAGTCGTGGCAGGAATATAAGAAAAAGCAAGGAGCGAATGTTGGAGTTTTATAGAGTGTTGGTCTGGTCCCAGCTGGAGTACTGTGCATAGTTTGGGTCATCTCATTGCAGCAAGGATATGACAGGACTGGAGAGGATACAGAGTGGGTTGACCAGAACGTTGACACAGTGTGGTGCTGGAAAAGCACAGCAGGTCAGGCAGCATCCGGGGACCAGGAGGATCGATGTTTCGGACATAAGCCCTTCATCAGAAATGAGGTTTGTGGGCGGGGTTTGAGAGAAAAATGGGAGGCGGGGTGGACTGGGGGAGAAGGTAGCTGGGAATTCAATAGGTAGATGAAGGTGTGGGTGTAGTAAGATGACTGCTTGGGCGGGAGGGTGGAACGGATAGATAGAGAAAACGGTGGACACGTCAAGAGGGCAGTGCCAAGTTGGAGATTGTGGCTGGGATAAAGTGGGGGAGAGGAATGAGGATACAGGTGAAATCCACCTTAATCCCATATGGTTCCAAGGCGGAAGATGCGATGTTCTTCCTTCAGGCATCGGGTGATTAGGGTTTGGCGATGGAGAAGGCCCAGGACCTGCATGTCCTTGTTAGAGTGGGAAGGGCAGTAGCCCTCACTTTTACCAGCATGTTGCTTGGGATGGAAATAGAGAACGAAGAAAGAAGATTAGATTGGCTTGGATTGTTTTCTTTCAAGAAGGGTAGACTGAGGATGGACATTATTGAGGTTTTTAAGATTATGAGGGGTATGGACAGAGTGAATGAAGAGTAAGTGTTTCTCTTGGTTGAGGGATCAATCACAAGATTCAGAGAGGCTTTGAAAAGAAAAACTTTTTCAATCCAAAGACGGTGGGAATCTGGAATGTACTGCCCAGGAAGGCAGTGAGACCGGAACCGAACAGATATTTGGATGAGTACTTGAAATAACATGCAGGTGCAGCAGACTGTGAGGAGAACGAGTGGCAAGCTGGGCTTCATAGTGAGAGGATTTGAGTATCGGAGTAAGGATGTCTTTCTACAGTTACACAGGGCCTTGGGGAGGCCACAGCTTGAGGGCTGTGTATGGTTTTGGTCTCCTGGCCTGAGGAAGGACATTGCTACCATAGAGGGAGTTCAGTGAAGGTTCTCCAGACCGATTCCCGAGATAGCAGGACTGACAAATGAAGAAACATTGGATCAACTGGGATTGTACACACTGGGATTTAGAAGCATGAGGGGGATCTCATGGAAACATATAAAATCCTGATGGGATTGGACTGGCTAGATGCAGGAAGAATGTTCCTGATGTTGGGGAAGACAGAAGAAGGGGTTGCAGTTAATGAGTAAGGGGTAATCCATTCAGGACTGAGATAAGGAAGGATTTATTCACTCAGAGAGTGGTGAACCTGTGGAATTTTCTCCCACAGGAAGCTGTTGGGGCCAGTTTGTTAGATAGATTCAAGAGGGAGCTGAGTGTGTCATTTGCCTCCATGGGGATCAAAGGATATGGAGAGTAAGTGGGAGTGGGATACTGAGATTGCATGATTATATTGAATAGTGGTGCAGGTTCAAAGGGCTGAGTGGACCAATCCTGGGCCTTATTTCTATATGTTTGTTGGTGAAACAACCTCTCCCTTCCTACTGTCAATCTTTCAGAATTGGAGAATTCTCTTGGAGTTGGTGATAAGACAGTTCAGAGATGTTACTTCAAGAATGCACATTGTAATTGGAACCCTGTGCTCTAATTCCCTCCCAGCTATACCCTCACAAATACCATGCCCTCACACATTCACTGACTCACCCACAAGGTATTCAAAACCCTCCATGCTGACCTTCACTAATCCCTTTCTGACTGGTTGGAGGATAACAGTCTGTATTGAACAAGATGAAACAGGAACTGGGTAAGGTGACACAAGTTCTCATGTGGTTTCCCAACGCTATTTCTAAGGTCCATGTTCGGGTGAGTCAGGTGATTGCTAATGTCAGAATAAAAGTCAATATTGCTGAGCAGTCCACACTGAAGCAGTGTGTGGGTGTGAGAGCCCTAAGGTCCTTCAGCCAGATTACCCACAGTTCTAAGGAAGGCTCACTGCACCCGAAACGTTAACTTTGATTCCGAGTCACAGAGTCAGAGAATCCCACAGCTCGGAGACAGGCCGTTTGGCCCAAACTGGTCCATGCCGACACAAATGTCCACTAACCCCATTTCCCTGCACTTAGCACAGATCCTTCTAAACCTTTCATATCCCTGTATATGACCAAATGCCGTTTAAATGTTGTTAATGCACCCACTTCAACTCCTTCTGCTGCCAGCTCATTCCATATGTGCACCAAGCTCTGGGTAAAAGGGTTGTCCCTCAGATATCCTGTTATTGTTTCCCCTCTAACCATAAACTGATGCCCTCTAGTCTGCAATTCCCCGACCCTGGGAAAAAGAGAGTACACTCACCCTATCCGAGCCTCTCCTGATCTAATACAATTCCATAAGATCGTCCCTCAGTCTCCTACATTCTAAAGAAAGTGTCCTTGCTTGTCCAACCTCTCCCTATAACTCAGACCACTGAGTCCTGGCGACATCCTTGTAAATTTCTTCAGCACTCGTTCATGTTTAATATCATCCTTCCTGTAGCAAGGTGACCAAAACTGAACACAATACTCCAAGTACGGCCTCATCAATGCCCTGTACAACTGCAAGATAACTTCCCAACTTCTGTACTCAAAGCTCTGACTGATGAAGGCCCTTGTGCCAAAAGCCTTCCTCACTGTCCTGTCAACCTGTGACTCCACTTTCAGAGAACTATAGCCCCATTGTAAACCAGTCCACATTGTCAACCAAACCTCAGTGTAAACTAGGCCCCAATATAAACCAGGTCCCATTGTAAACCAGTCTCATTTTAAACCAGGCCCCATTGTAAACCAGACCCCATGGTAAACCAGGCCCCATTGTGGACCAGGGCCCATTGCAAACCAGACCCCATTTTAAACCAGACCCCATTGTAAACCAGCTGCATTGCAAACCAGGCCCCATTGTAAACCAGGCCCCATTGTGATCCAGCCCTGTTGTAAACCAGGCCCCATGGTAAACCAAGCTCCATTGTAAACCGGGCCCCTTTGTAAACTGGGCCCAATTGTAAACCAGGCTCCACTGTAAAAAAGGCTCCATTGCAAACCAGAACACATTATAAACCAGACTTCACTGTAAACTGGGCCCCATTGTAAACCAGTCCCCAGTGAAAACAGTCCCCATTATAAACCGGGCCCCATTATAAATTGGTCCTCATTGTAAAATGGACCTCAATGTACACTGAGTCCCATTGTCTACCGGGCCCCATTATAAACCAGGCTCTATTGTAACCCGGGCCCCAGTATAAACCAGGCCCATTGAAACACGGGCTCCATTTTCAATCAGGCCCAATTGTAAACTGGCCCCCACTTTAAAGCATGTCACATTGTAAACCGGGCTCCATTGTAAATCAGGGCCCATTGTAAACCAGACCCCACTGTAAACCAGGCCCCATTGTCAACCGGTTCCGGCTGTAAACTGGACTCCATTGTATAAAAGGCCACTTGTACTCTAAGCCCCACTGTAAACCATGTCACATTGTAAACCAGGCTCAACTGTAAACCAGGCCCCACTGTAAACTGGTCACCATTGTAAACCGGGCACCATTGTCACGTGCACCCCATTGTAAAGCAGACCCCACTGCACACCGGGCCCTATGGTAAACCGGCCCTCACTGTATACATTGTAAACCGGACCCCATTGTAAACGGACCCCATTCTAAAGCAGACCCCATTGTAACTCAGACCCCATTGTAAACCAGACCCCATTGTAAACCAGGCTCCTTTATAAACCAGGCTGCTCTGTAAACTGAGCCATATCTTTCACTGGACCATATCCTAAACTTGGATGTATGCAACACTAGGCCTCATCCGAAGCTGGGAAGAATCCCACACTGGTCGTAACACTACAGCGGGCATTACACTAAACTGGGACACATGGTAACCTGGGTTATGTCCTTTATTGGGCCACATTGTAGACTCTGTCACATCCCAGACATTATTGAGGGCTGAGGTCGTTATGGAAGCAGTTTAAACCCAGCTGTGCACCTCCCACAGTGTGGTCACTATTCACTGTTATCATATAGAATGGGAATTCCTGTTGAATTTTTCGGAATGGCAGCCAGTGACAAGCGGTGTCCCGCAGGGTTCAGTGTTTGGACCACAGCTGTTCGTATTATATATTAATGATCTGGATGAAGGGACTGGGGGCATTCTAGCGAACTTTGCCAATGATACGAAGTTAGGTGGACAGGCAGGTAGTATTGAGAAAGTGGGAAGGCTGCAGAAGGATCTAGACAGTTTGGGAGAGTGGTCCAGGAAATGGCTGATGGAATTCAACGTGAGCAAATGCGAGGCCTTGCACTTTGGAAAAAAGAATAAAAGCATAGACTACTTTCTAAACGGTGAGAAAATTCGTAAATCCACAGTACAAAGGCGATTCACACGGATGATCCCTGGAATGGTTGGTCTAACATACGAAGAACAGCTGAGGATCCTGGGATTGTATTCATTGGAGTTTAGAAGATTGAGGGGAGACTTAATATAAACTTACAAGATAATACATGGCTTGGAAAGGGTGGACGCTAGGAAATTGTTTCCGTTAGGCGAGGAGACCAGGACCTGTGAACACAGCCTTAGAATTAGAGGGGGTCAATTCAGAACACAAATGCGGAGACATTTCTTCAGCCAGAGAGTGGTAGGCCTATGGAATTCATTGCCGCAGAGTGCAGTGGAGGCCGGGACACTAAATGTCTTCCAGGCAGAGATTGATAGATTCTTGATGTCACGAGGAATTAAGGGCTACAGGGAGAATGCTGGGAAGTGGAGTTGAAATGCCCATCAGCCATGATTGAATGGCATGATGGACTCGATGGGCTGAATGGCCTTACTTCCACTCCTATGTCTTATGGTCTTATGAATTGAATCAATCATCTCTTTTCACCCCTTTTCAAATCAGCTTAGCTTCTCATTTACTTGGGTGAATGTGTCATCGAGTCAGTCGATCAGAGAACCTATCTGGGGAATACGAGAAGGTGAAGGAAGCTCCCTTGAGGGCATATCAGCTTGTCCCAGAAGCCTACAGGCAACACTTCAGTCATCTAAGGGGGGATCTTGATCAAACAAAGTAATTCTGATCGGGAGGTAAGGGCATTCAAATAAAGCAAACTGATGATGCTCTGAGAGAGACGATTATACTGGAAGAGTTCAAAAATAGGCATATGGCTGAGAATGGAATGTTTTAGGTTAGATGGGCTTCAGATTGGTTTCACATCAGTGCAACATCAAGGCCTGAAGGACATGTACTGTGCTTTCATGTTCTATCTTCTATGTCCACGACTGTCTGTGTCTCTTTGTGTCTTTCTATTTTATCGACAATCCATTATGTCTCTCTATGTCTCTCTCTGTCTCTCGATGTCTCTTTGTGTCTCTCTGTACTGTACAGAAGAAACCCTTTGGCCTATCAAGGTTTCCTACATACCTGCTCGTCCCACCATCCCGTATTTGGCTCACAGACCTTAATGTTGTGATATTACAAGTTCTTGAACAAAAAAAAATAAACATAGTGAGGTTTTTTTTCCCAACTACCTTCAAAGGCAGTGCATTCCAGACCCCACCACCCTCTGGATGAAACGATAATCAAATCCCCCTCTAAACCTCCTGCCTTTCACTTTAAAATGATGCTCCTCTTGTTGTTGACCCGCTGATTAAGCAGAAATGCAGGTTCCTAGTCGCCTTGTTGTGACAATGCTGTCCCTTTTTAAAAGATTCTCTTGTCCTTGGCTTTTTTTCAAGAGGGGTTGTAAAGGCAGAGGCGCCGAAATGGCTAACAGACTCTGTCTCAGTTATCAATCAGAACATGCCTTTCAGTTTGTATTTAACATTGTTGTAAATGAAAGGGGCATGGCCAGTTCTCCGAGTTCAGGTTCATTCTAGTTTGGTTTAGTTTTAACAGGGAGTCAGAAATTACTGGGAGCAGAGAGACAGCTGCAGTGAAAAGAGGTTCCCTGCTTCAACAGAGGGCTTGCCTGAACGTTCTTTCTGGAATCTCTCCCGTCTGGGTTTGAATTTACCTTTTGCCAATGGGTGTGTTTATGGGACGTTCCATGAATTGGAACAGCTTCACTGATTTGCAATAGAGTCGACTGAGTTTTCAAACAAGCTGTTATTCCAAATTTTGTTTTCTTGGGTTGGTGTTTCAACCGTAGTGTGTAAATAAATTCTGTTTTGTTTAAAGCCAAGTGGTTTGACCAGCTGCATCATTACTGGAATATCCACTCTACATCTGCCTTTCAAATAAGAAAAGGTTCGTGTCTGGGCTGCCGTCTTAAAATGTTCTGAGGGGTGTCTGGCCTGGTCCAGGGCGCTTGTGGGATTTGTTCGATAGTTCCAATTTGGAATTAGGGTTTTTGGACTCGAAGGTGGTGAGTGGTGGTTGTTAGTACCTTTTGTTCTGGGTGTTGGTTTTGGCAGGGCTTGGTGTAGTCAGGGCTCCTTCAGTCACTAAGAGTTTTCTGGGGTTGGAAGAAATTACTTTGGAATTGGAGTTCTGTTCATCCGTGAGAATAGGAGAGAAATTACAGCAATAGCTCGGCATTTACATTTGCTGGAAACACCGTTAGAATCTTTGGAAATGGCCGAAAATGTATTTGAAAGTGCAGCAGCTTGAGTTAAAGGTGAAAGAAAAAGAAAGAGAAAAAGCAATGAACCAAATTGAATGACAATTAAAAGCAGAGAATAAAAGAAAAATACAGAACTGCTTTCACAGAACATAAAGAAAAGGAGAGAGAACAAAGGGAGAAATAGAGAGAGTTTGAACTTCAGAAACTGGCCCTTCGAGAGGAAAGTCGGCTTAAAAGGGTGGAGGGGAAGGCTGATGGTAAGCTGAGGGAGGAGGAGAGTGAGGATGAGCAAACCCAGGGGATCCAAAGGCCTGGGGAGGGGGGAATCAGTTTAAATATATTCAAGCTTCACCTAAATTGGATGAGAAAGGTGTAGAAGCCTTTTTCATTTCATTTGAGAGGGTGGCTAAACAAATGCAGTGGCCAGTGACGATGCGGGTTATGTTATTCCAAACAAAGCTGGTAGTTAGATCTGGTGAGGTATTTACATCACGATCAGAGGAGGTCCCTGGGAAATGCGAGAAGGTGAAGGAAGCTCCCTTCAGGGCATCTCAGCTTGGGCCAGAAGCCGACAGGCAACAATTCAGTCATCTAAGGAGGGTCCTTGATCAAATAAAGTAATTTTGATTGGTGGATAAGGACATGAAAAATAAAGCAAACCTATGATGCTCTTTGAGAGACATTTACTTCCAGGAGTTCAAAACTAGGCATATGGATGAGAATGGAATAGTATCGGTTAGATGGGCTTCAAATTGGTTACACATCAGCACAACAGCGAGCACTGAAGGGCCTGTGCTGCGCATTAATGTTCCAAGTTCTACTTCCACAACTCTCTGTGTCTCTTTGTGTCTCTTTATATTTCTCTGCAACTCTCTGTCTCTCTATGGATCTCTGTGTCTCTCCACCTGTCTATGTCACTCTATGTCTCCTTCTGATTCTTTGTGTTTTTCTCTGTCTCCCTGTGTCCTTCTCAGACTATAGAAGGATACAGCGCAGTACAGGCCCTTCGGCCCTCGATGTTGCGCCGACCGAATCCTACCTAACCTATACTAGCCCAATAACTTCCAAATGCCTATCCAATGCCCGCTTAAATGACCATAAAGAAGGAGAGTTCACCACTGATACGGGCAGGGCATTCCATGAACTCACAACCCGCTGTGTGAGAATCTACCCCTAACATCTGTCCTATACCTACCACCCCTTAATTTAAAGCTATGTCCCCTAGTAACCCCCTGACTCCATTAGCGGTAAAAGGTTCTTAGTATCTACCCTATCTAAACCCCTAATCATCTTATACACTTCTATCAGATCTCCCTAAACCTTCTCTTCTCCAATGAGAACAGCCCCAAGTGCCTCAGCCTTTCCTCATAAGATTTTCCTACCATTCCAGGCAACATCCTGGTAAACCTCCTCTGCACTCGTTCTAAAGCTTCACATCCTTCCTATAGTATGGCGACCAAAACTGCACACAATACTCCAGATGAGGCCGCACCAGAGTCTTATACAACTGCAACATGACCTCAGGACTCCGGAACTCAATTCCTCTGCCAATAAAGCCCAGTACACCATATGCCTTCCTCACAGCACTATTACCTGGGTGGCAACTTTCAGAGATCTGTGTACATGGACACCAAGATCCCTCTGCTCATCCACACTACCAAGTAGCCTACCATTAGCCAGTAATCCATCTTCTTGTTATTCCTACCAAAGTGAACGACTTCGCACTTAGCTACATTGAATTCCATTTGCCACATTTCCGCCCAGCTCTGCAACTTATCTATATCCCGCTGTAACCTACCACTTCCTTCCTCACTATCCACAACTCCACCGACTTTTGTGTCATCCGCAAACTTGCTTACCCAGCTTTCAAGTCCTTCCTCTAGATCATTTATAAAGATAACAAAAAGCAATGGTCCCAAAACAGATCCTTGTGGTACACCGCTAGTAACTGCGCTCCAAGATGAACATAATCCATCAACTACTACCCTCTGTCTCCTTCCAGCCAGCCAATTCCTAATCCAAACCTCTAATGTATCCTCAATGCCATCCCTCCGAAGTTTTAGCATTAGCCTACCATGGGGAACCTTATCGAACGCCTTACTAAAATCCATATACACAACATCTACTGCTTTACCTCATCCACTTCCTTGGTCACCTTCTCAAAGAACTCAATAAGGTTTGTGAGGCACGACCTGCCCTTCACAAAACCATGCTGGCTATCCCTGATCACGTTATTCCTACCCAGATGTTCATAAATCTTATCCCTTACCATTCTCTCTAAGACTTTGCCCACCACTGAAGTCAGACTCACTGGCCTATAGTTGCTAGGGCTATCCCTACTCCCTTTCTTGAACAATGGGACCACATTCGCTATCCTCCAGTCCTCTGGTACTATTCCTGTTGACAACGACGACATAAAAATCCAGGCCAATGGCTCTGCTATCTCCTCTCTAGCTTCCCATAGGATCCTGGGGTAAATGCCATCCGGCCCAGGAGACTTATCTATATTCATCCTTTCCAATATTCCCAAAACCTCTTCCCTGCATATTTCCAGGGCATCCATTCTAATTATTTGTGATTCCATATTCACATCAGCAACAGTGTCCTGTTCCTGAGTGAATACTGAGGAAAAGTACTGATTTAATGTCTCTCCAATCTCCTCCGCCTCCACACACAACTTCCCACTACTATCCTTGACTGGACCGATACCTACCCTAGTCATCCTTTTATTCTTGACATACCTATAGAAAGCCTTTGGGTTTTCCCTAATCCTACCAGCTAAAGACTTTTCATGTCCCCTTCTCGCTTCTCTTAGCTCCCTCTTTAGCTCCTTCCTGGCTACCTTATAACACTCAATCGCCCCTACTGAACCTTCACGCCTCATCTTTACATATGCCGCCTTCTTCCCTTTCACAAGGGACTCCAATTCCTTACTAAACCACGGCTGCCTCACAAGGCCCTTTACACCATGCCTGACTGGTACATACCTATCGAGGACACGCAGTAGCTGCTCCTTGAACACTCCCCACATCTCATTAGTGTTCTTCTCTTGAAGCCTGTTTTTCCAATCCACACATCCTAAGTCATGCCTCACTGCATCATAATTTCCCTGCCCCCAGCTATAGCTCTTGCCCTGCGGCACACGATTATCCCTCTCCATCACTAAAGTAAAAGTCACCGAGTTGTGGTCACTGTCCCCGAAGTGCTCACCTACCTCCAAGTCTAACACCTGGCCTGGTTCATTACCTAGAACCAAATCCAATATAGCCTCCCCTCTTGTTGGCCTGTCGACATATTGTGTCAGGAAACCCTCCTGCACACATTGTACAAACACCGACCCATCTAATGAACTCGAGCTATAGCTCTCCCAGTCAATATCTGGGAAGTTAAAGTCCCCCATAACAACCACCCTGCTACCTTCACTCTTTTCCTGAATCATCCTCGCAATATTATCCTCTACTTCTCTAGGACTATTAGGAGGCCTGTAGAAAACACCTAACAGGGTGACCTCACCTTTCCTATTTCTAACCTCAGCCCAAACTACCTCAGATGGCAAGTCCTCTTCCATCGTCCATTCCACTGCTGTGATACTGTCTTTGACAAGTAATGCCACGCCTCCCCCTTTTTTACCCCCATGTCTGATCCTACTAAAACATTTGAACCCTGGAACGTGCAACAGCCATTCTTGTCCCTGTTCTACCCACGTCTCTGTAATGGCCACAACATCGAAGTCCCAGGTACCAACCCACGCTGCAAGTTCACCTACCTTATTCCTTATACTTCTGGCATTGAAGTATACACACTTCAATCCACCTTTCTGGTTACAGGCACCCTCCTTAGAGATCGCTGCATTATTCCTAACCTCCCTACACTCAAGGTCCTGTACCCTAAAGCTACAGTCCTGGTTCCCATGCCCCCGCGGAGTTAGTTTAAACCCTCCCAAAGAGCACTAGCAAACCTCCCCCCAAGGATACTGGTGCCCCTCAGGTTCAAGTGTAGACCATCCTTTTTATAGAGGTCCCACCTTCCCCAGAAAGGACCCCAGTTATCCAGAAACCGGAATCCCTCCCTCCTGCACCATCCCTGTAGCCACGCATTTAACTGCTCTCTCTCCCTGTTCCTCGACTCTCTATCACGTGGCACGGGTAACAAACCAGAGACTACAACTCTGTTTGTTCTAACTCTGAGCTTCCAACCTAGCTCCCTGAAAGCCTGCCTTACATCCTCACCCTTCTTCCTACCTATATCGTTGGTGCCAACATGGACCACGATCTGGGGCTGCTCCCCCTCCCCCTTAAGGACCCGGAAAACACGATCAGCGACATCACGTACCCTTGCACCTGGGAGGCAACATACCAAACGTGAGTCCCTGTCGCCCCCACAAAACCGTCTGTCTGTACCCCTCACTATCGAGTCCCCAAGAACAATTGCTCTACCTTTCTCCACCCTACCCTTCTGAGCAACGGGGCTAGGCTCCGTGCCAGAGGCCTGAACCTCGTTGCTTACCCCTGGTAAGTCATCCCCCCCACAAGTATCCAAAACGGTATACTTGTTCTTGAGGGGAATGACCGCAGGGGGTCCCTGCACTGTCTTCCTCCTCCCACTCCCCCTCACTGTCACCCATCTATCTTGAACTTTCGGAGTAACTACTTGCCTATAGCTCCGATCTATGACCTCCTCTGCCTCCCGAATGATCCGCAGTTCATCCAACTCCAGCTCCAGTTCCCTAACACGGGTTTGGAGGAGCTGGAGATGGGTGCACTTCTTGCAAGTGTACTCAGCAGGGACGCTAATGGCTTCCCTCACCTCATACATGTTGCAAGAGGAACATTGCCCTCTCTGCACTGCCATCCCTCTAAAAGTAAGCTTTCCTTAAAACAAAAACCAACTAAATCTAAAGAAACAAACAATGACTATGTCTCTTTATGACTCACTGTGTCTCTCACTGATTATCTACATTTTTCTATGTCTCTCAACAAATCTCTGTCTATCTGTGTCTCTCTGTGACATTATATATCCGTATGTCTCTCTTGTGTCTCTCTCTGTCTCTCTCTGACTCTTTGTGTCTCTCTGAGTCTCTCTGTAACTCTCAATGACTGTACGTTCCTCGACAACTCACTATGTCTATCTGTGTGCCTTGCTGAGTCTCTACGTCTTTCTGTGTCTCTCCATGTCTCTCTGTATCTCTCAATGACTCTTTACATTTATCTATGTCTCTCTATGACTCTCTGTGTCCCTCTAGGTCTCCCTGTGCCTCTCCACGATTCTCTGTGTCTCTTTGTGTCTCTCTATGTCTCTCTCTGTGTTTCTGGGTCTCTGTGTCACTGCTCTGAGAGGAGACCACATCGAGAGAAACGGACACAGTCGATGATGTATGTGGAAGTCCAGGTAAATCTTTGACAGATGTGAAAGGATCCTTTGGGGCCTTGAACGGAGGTTAGGGGGGAGGTGTGGGCACAGATTTCCCAATTCATGCGATGGCAGGGGAAGGTGTCGGGAGGGGAGGGTGGGATGGTGGGAGACGTGGACTGAACAAGGGAGTCACGGAGGGAATGGTCTTTACGGAAAATAGATCGGGATGGGGAGGGAATTATATCCCCAGTGGTGGGTTCCGTTTGTAAATGGTGGAAATGGCGGTGGATGATGTGATATATCCGAAGGTTGGTGGGTGGAAGGTGAGGACCAGGGGGTCTGTCATTGTTGTGATTTGAGGGTGGGTTTCAAGGGTGGAGGCACAGGAAGTGGATGAGATGTGCTGGAGGGGGTCATTGACAACGTGGGATGGGACATTGTGGTCTTTGAAGAAGGAGGTCATCTGGTGGGTTTTGTGGTGGAACTGGAGTTCCTGGGAGCAGATGGGATGAAGGCGGAAGAAATGGGAATGAGGGATAGCAGCTTTAAAAGAGGCAGGGTGGGCCGAGGTGTATTCCAGGTGGCTGTAGGTGTCAGTGTTTTTTTTTACATAGCAGCGAGGAGAGGGTGGAGGGAAGCAAGGACTGCCGGGAAAGGTAAGTTTTCCCACTTTTTTCTGTCCAGGAGCAGCAGGAAACACAGCGGAGGTGATGTGGAGACCAAGAGAGCGCCGGGAAGGTAAGGACTGATTATATATTTGTGCAGAGTCTAAACCTGAGATACTGCACGTGTAGTATCTCCCTCCCGCACCCCTCTCCTCTAACCGGAAGGAAAATACTCTCTAAGGTAAGGCTTGTATTTTTTTCTTTTTCTTTCTTTTCCTATGTTTAAATGCATTGTTTGGTTTTAGTTAGCTGATATAAAGCTAAGCTTACACTGGCAGGGGACCTCAGACCCGTGGTGTGTGCCCCTTGCTTGATGTGGGAGCCCAGGGACGTGGCTGACGTTCCTGCCTCTTACACTTGCAAGAAGTGTGTCCAGCTGCAGCTCTTGTTTGACCACATGACGGCTCTGGAGCTGCTGATGGACTCACTGTGGAGCATCCGCGATGCTGAGGAGGTCGTGTATAGCACGTTTAGTGAACTGGTCACACCGCAGGTTAGAATTGCTGAGGGAGACAGAGAATGGGAGACCAAAAGGCAGAAAAAAAGAGTAGGAAGGCAGTGCAGGTGTCCCCTGCGGTCATCTCCCTCCAAAACAGGGATACCGGTTTGGATACAGTTGGGGTAGATGGCTCACCAGGGGAGGGCAACAGTTGTCAAGATCATGGCATCGTGGTGGGCACTGCTGTTCAGATGGGGGGGGGAAACGACTCATAGGGCCATAGTCAAAGGGGATTCTACTGTGAGGGGAGTAGATAGGCGGTTCTGTGGCTGAAAACGGGACTCCCGGGTGGTATGTTGCCTCCCAGGTGCTCGGTTCAGGGATGTCACCGATCGGCTGCAGAGCATTCTAAAAGGGGAGGGTGAACAGCCAGTTGTCTTGGTGCATATAGGCACCAACGATAGAAGTAGAAAACAAGATGAGGTCCTGAAAGAAGAATTCAGGGAGCTAGGAGAGAAGTTGTAGAGGAGGACCTCAAATGTTGTGATCTCAGGATTACTACCAGTGCCACGTGCTAGCCAGCGTAGAAATGAAAAACTAAGTAGGTGAACACGTGGCTTGAGAGATGGTGGAGGAGGGACGGGTTCAGATTTGTTGGACATTGGGGCGTTCTGGGGAAGGTGGGATTATTACAAAGTGGACGGCCTACATCGGAACCAGACTGGAACCAATGTCCTTGGGGGAGATTTTGCTCCTGCTGTTGGGGAGGTTTTAAACTAATGTGACAAGGGCCTGGGAACCAGAAGGAAAACAAGTAGGCAGTGAGGTGGAGACTGGAGACTGTAAGAATCATGAAGATAGCATTAATAAAGGGAAGAGTAGGCAGGGAGCAGATGAGCACAAAAGAACTGGTGGCCTGCAATGCATCTGCTTTAATGCAAGGAGCATTGCGTGTAAGGCAGATGGACTTCGGGCTTGGATTAGTGCCTGGGAGTATGACGTAATTGTAATCACAGAGACTTGGTTGAAAGAAGGGCATGATGGTTGGCAGCAAAGTGTTCCAGGATATAGACGCTTCAGACAGGACAGGGAGGGAAGTAAAAGGAGAGGGGTGGGAGAGTAGCATTGCTGGTCAAGGACGATATCACGACTGTGCTAAAGGTGGGCACTATGGAGGCCTTGGAGAATGAAGCATTATGGGTGGAGCTGAGAAATAAGAAGGGTGCAGTTACATTATTGGGGCTGTATTACAGGCCTCCCAACACTGAGGGTGAGGGAGAAGAACAAATAGGTAAACAGATTATGGAAAGATGTAGAGGCAACAGGGTAGTGGTGATGGGAGATTTTAATTTTCCCAACATTGACTGGGATACGCTTCGTGTCAGAGATCTGGATGGGGTAGAATTTGTAAGAAGCGTCTAGGAGAGTTTTCTCGAGCAGCATGTCAATAATCCGACGAGGGAAGGGGCCACATTTGACCTCATACTGGGGAATGAGCCAGGACAGGTGGGAGTAGTTGCAGTGGGGGATTTCTTTGGGAACAGTGACCACAATCCTGTAAGTTTTAGAATACTCATAGATAAAGATGAGAGTGGTCCGAAGGGAAGAATACTAAACTGGGCCAAGGCAAATTACATCAAAATTAGGCAGGAGCTCTGTAACAAGCGTTTTGGTAGAGTTACAGTTAAGCTAATGTTTTTGTAGTGATTTTGTCTATATTTTAGCTTTCATGTAAAGATGAAGTGTGTTTAGCTGAAGATGGAGAAGTTTGACCAATTGGAAAGTGACTGGAATGTAACACCTTGCACTGACCTTTAAAATAAGAATGGGTGTGGTCCTAGATAGGCTTCTGAATATATTGGAAGGAATTGGCACTGGTGCATAAACATAGAATCATAGGGCCCCGACCGTGTGGAAACAGGCGATTTGACCCAACAAGGCCACACTGACACTCTGAAGAGTAACCCAGGCAGAAACATTCCCAACCCTATTTGCAAACACGATGGAGCTGGGATTGCCTGGGTCTGTGAGGAAAGGAGAAAGATTTGTGACAATCCCACAGCATTTACAAATGCCAGGAATGCCATCAGCCTCTTGGGAAATGGTGAAAGATCAAATGGAAATGAAGTGGCTTGAACATGAAAAGGAAATGAAACATTGAAATATGATTGACAGCAGAGGAGAAGCTGAAAGGGAGAATAGCTCCGACAGAGAGTAAAGTAAAGGGAAAGGATGACCCGAGCAGAAGAAAAGTAGAAACAGATTTGCACTTCGGAGGGGAGATCTGAAAATGCAAAGTTGATTTAAAATGGTCGAGGGAGAGGTGAAAAGTCGGAGGGGTGATGAGGGTAGTAACAGAGAGCAATCCCATCGGAGCTGAAGGCCTGGTGGGGATCTGGTTAAATACGTCCAAGAGTTGCAGAAGTTCAATGAGTAGGAATTCGAAGCCTGAGTCTAAACATTATGGCACAGACAGCAGCGCACAGGGGGGCGCATACCTTCAATACATTATCTGGGTGGCACCAATTGTTAACGTTCACTTGAGAATGTAACTTTTAGAAAACGCTTTGCAATTTACATATGAAAGAAGTGAAACTAATATGGTCATTCTATCGGATGAGAGACTTAACAAACGGTCAAGGTATTTTTCAATGTATCGTTTCAGTTACATCACACTGTCAACTTTTGCTATAAATTCTGTCCTACAATCGTGTCCTCCACAACCACTGGAGGAAGGAGCAGCGCTCGCAAAGCAAGTGCTTCCAATGAAACCTGTTGGACACTAACCTGGTGTTGTGTGGTTTTTAACCATGGACAGGCTGGGCAGGCAACACTGAAAATCAAATGTGTACTGTCCTGAATCCCAAGGTGGTCTCAGACCACGAAGACCATGTTAACAGCGTGCTGGCAGGATTATCCGAATGAAATGCATCCCATTCAGATTGTTTGCCATTAGAAGTGCCCCAAACAAACTGACTCAGTTTACTCTCTTTGAATGAATATTCAGTCATGAAGTGATGGGGCCTTTGAAATTAGGAGGGTTTTGAGTTACAGACCTAGGGGTATTCCAGCCAAGTTCTGGCAGTGATTGTCCCTTTCACCCTGTGGACCAAGCAGGAGGCTGGGGTCGGGGGGTGGGTGCAGGGTCAGAGGGAGGAACTATCCGTGTGTTTCTGTACGTCTCTGTGTGAGAATTTGAATCTCAATCCTGGTTTTGATCCTTTAACCACACTCCCTCCCTGAACAGCTCTCCTAAAGAAATACCCTGGAGCAGGGTCTGTCTCGAAGTGGAGAGAGTGGGTGTGAGAGACTATCGAGAGATTTGGGGCTTCCGGACAGATGTCTCTCACCTCCTTAACCTCTCCGTGTCATCCCTTGACTTGCCCTTGTATCTGTCTAATAATTCCTCTTCCCTCTCTTACTCTGTCTCACTCACTTTCTACCTCTCTCAAACCTTCTCTCAAACTTTCTCTCCCTTACTGGCACCCTTTCCTTTTGTCTTTTTTCTCTTTGATCTCTTCTTTCTACTTTTGCACATGTTCCTTCTTTCCATCCTCTCTCCCTCCTTGAGACTACAACCTCAGCCATCTCCAGAATATGTGTTGGACGTCTTTCCATTAGGAATAACGGCAGGTTACACAGAGACTGTGGACACAGAAAGACTCTGTCCTAGCAAGGCTAAAACAGCTGGTGGGAATGGGGAAAATGGAAGGGCCAACAACCCGGGTTGAAACCTTTGTGCTCCCACCAGACTAGATGAGTGCAGAGGGTGACATATTGGGGAGCAAGATTGACTGTCCCAGGCAAAGGTCACCACCAGATACAGGCTGATATCAACCAGGGTCATCCAATGGTTTCCAAGATATCCTGGGAAGAAGCTATGTCTTGTGTCCAGGGCTGGATACCGACATAGCTGCATATGTGGGCAGTGCCCAGAGTGCCAACAAAGACAACAATTGCCACCGGTTGCTCCCACCCCTATTCCCAGGAATGACCGTGTTAATCCTGAATTCGGTGACATGTTGTCCATGCCTGTCCTTTCATGGGCACAGTGTCCCTGGTAAGGGTGGACGTCCATTCAATGTGGTTGGATCTGCACGTTTGAGAAGTGAAATAATCTATTCCTGTTCATAAACCTCATGTTCACGTTGAAACCATTAAGAGTCTCTCGGACGTAATACAAAAAGGCATCATTGAAACATTAGGGCCAGACAGTTCAGGTGCAATGTTTGGAAACATTTCAACATCCACAGTGTGGTAGCTGATCACTTCCACATACGGCAGTTGGTGGAAAATCAGTTGTTAATTTTAAATCTGAAAGTGACTTTTGAACATCAAAAGAATTAAGGAACATGGCCAAAGGCAGATAGATGAATTAATCCCACAGATCAGTCATGACCTCATCGAATGTCAGAACAGGGTCCAGGGGCTGAACGTCATACTTCTCTTCCCAAGAAACAGCTTGCTCATGTTGTTTCAATATCTCCTTCCCAGGATGGTTAATTAACATGTTGCTTTAAATTCCTCTATGCCAGTTTCTCCTTGTCCCTTTCGCCTCAGGAACCAGTTTATTCCTGAAAGAGTTACTGCTGATTCATTCAATCCATGAAAAGTTATTAAAGTTCTGAAGTTTATGCAAACACAAGAGACAGCCAAGTGGGGCTTTAGGGAATAGTAAACACAAAGTGAGAAACAGAAGGAAAAGCTGGACAAAGTCAGGCTGAGGTGTGCTGAAAGGGCCTGGTGAGCACTGCTGCTGTAGAAGCACTGACAAGTTTTAAAAGATTCTGGTGCACAAAAAAGAAAGACAAGGAATGTAGAAAAAATTAGTTTTCTCAAAAAATGTCACATCAGTAGAGTAAAGGTAGTTTCTGAACAGAAAGAAACTTTGTATGTAGCTGTTCCATGAGAATAAAAGGTTTGAGAATGAGTTCCCATATTAACTTGAGAAGTAATGATGGCATTTCCTTCTGTGACCACAAGAGGGAGAGCCTTGGTACATAGGAATCACCCAACAAATCTTTTAACCGGTATCTGTGCGTTTACTGTACCCTCCCTTTTCTGGAAAGGAAGGAACCATTTTCCATCTCTCTGCATTGAATGTTATTGACCATACTTACATGGCCACCTGTGCTGGTTCCACTCCTTTCCCACAGTGAATTATAAAGAGGGCAGCAGAGCACAGGTCACCCCTCAGGCTCTGATGCTCCAGGGAAAACAGCACGAATCTATTCAATCTCTCTCTATAGTTCAAATCCTCCAACCCAGGCAATATCCTTGTAAATCTTTTCTGAACCCTTTCAAGTTTCACAGCATCCTTCCAATAGGAAGGAGATCAGAATTGCACTCAATATTCCAACAGTGGCCTAACCAATGTCCTGTACAGCTGCAACATGACCACTCAACTCCTGTACTCAATACTCTGACCAATAAAGGAAAGCATAACAAACGCCTTCTTCACTATCCTATCTACATATGACTCTACTTTCAAAGAGCTATGAACCTGCTCTCCAAGGTCTCTTTGTTCAGCAGCATTCTCTAGAACTTTCCCATTAAGCGTATAAGTCCTGCTAAGATTTGCTTTTTCCAAAATGCAGCGCCTCACATTCTTCTGAATTGAACGCCATCTGCCACTTCTCATCCCATTGGCCCATCTGATCAAGATCATTTAAATCTGAGATAACCTTCTTTGCTGTCCATTACACCTCCAAACGTACTAACTGTACCTCTCGTGCTCACATCCAAATCATTTATATAAATGATGAAAAGTAGAGGGCCCAGCACCGATCCTTGTGGCACTCCACTGGTCACAGGCCTCCAGTCTGAGAAACAACCCTCCACCAGCACCATCTGTCTTCTACCGTTGAGACTTTTCTGTATCCATTTGGCTAGTTCTCCCTGTATTCCATGTGATCTAACCTTGCTAATCAGTCTCCCATGGGGTACCTTGTCAAACACCTGACTGAAGTCCAGATAGATCAC